>NC_056439.1:21114583-21192083 GCF_018296145.1 Oncorhynchus tshawytscha
AAAATCAAGCAGAGCTTCCCTTCCCCTCAATGAAGGCTGTTTTTTTTTCCGTCCTGCCCATTGCATTCACCAAGTACTAGTAGCTAGCCAAACCTATCAATAAAGGCTTTGGCTTGTGAGACTGCTTTGAAATAAATCATAAACACCAAAGCTTTATTAAAAGATCAAGTTTGGGAACAGCAAAACTGAGAGCGGACATCCTCTTTTTATTTATGTGGGCTATTGTACATTATTTCAGCTAGCTCCCGTTATTATTTTGGATGTGCTTAAAAACCCCTCCATACATGTGTCCACATGTCCATCATGAAACAAGATATGAGATGATGCCGGTGACCGTCGTGTTCCGAAACATTTAAGTCATTTTACTGTAACTTCGTTTTTAATCACTTGGTTAAAAACCAAGCCCTCATTAGGCTACCCTTACCCAACTATAACAAAGTCTGGATCAACAGCAATGGGTTGTCGGGTGTCCTTTTTATGCTGGCCTTGCAGCCAAGCAGCCTATCCTTAAAAGGTGTTATACATTATGAGAGTGCCTTGAGTTGAAAATAGAATGCACATCCTAAAACGGTGGTCACCAATCGGTCGATCGCGATCGACTAGTCGATCTCCAAGGCATTTCTAATCGATCGCCAATCATTTCTGTAAAAAACCCAACGATAAACCCGCGTGAAAACATTTTTTATTCGTCTTGCGCTGTTGGCGTTAGGTGCACCCGATTCAGCTGCCCTGTGTGCCAGGTAGGTGACATGTTCCCATTTTGAACCATTTCATATGTCTGAAGGTACAAACTATGACTTCACGGCAGGCACGTGGAGTAAATCAAGTTCACTATAGGCGTACCACTGGCCAATCGGATGGCTCAGATTACCCTGTCTGCAGTAACGTAGCTGGCATAAAAGAAAGCTACAGCAAAGTTGATACTGTCAGATTTCTAAACATTTAAAACCATGAGAGACTAGAGACTGTCAATGAATACAGCAAAGAGATGCTGAGTTCATGTATACGTTTTTACTCAGCACATAGTCATAGTAACAAAATGAATTGGTGCCTGACGCAGAAATAATGCAGTGTGACTCGAGTTTTGCTATCAGCTGGAAGACAGTGTCCCTTTTTGGCGAGTGTCAGGAAAGGGAGAACGGAGGGATGTTGAGAGGCAGACCCTCAATCTGCTGTCCTCTCCCTCCACTGAGACTGACCATCAGATGCAGGCACCATCAGCCCAGTAAAATAAACATAAAAAATGGTTTAAATGTATTCTCACTCACTGTGTCTAACAAGAAATACAACAACTGATCTATTACCGGTGTGATCATATAGCCTACCTCAAATGTTGATTAGATTTTTTTTTTTTTAATGGTCTGAGAAGAACAGCAATATATTGACAGGGCAATTTAAGCAAAGCCAATATGCAGTGATTAATGTGTTGGACCTATAGCCCACTGCACACAACTCATTACTACAGTACTGCATATAATAGGTTCATGTTGCATAGGCTTACGTTGTTCACGTAAAAAAGTCTATTGACTCAGACAGTGGCCTCGACTCAAAAAAAAAGCTGGTGACCACTGTCCTAAACATACACACATATGCCTACCTGCACAATTTATTTTGCTTGTTCAAGTATCCATCACCGTCCCCAAAGAGTGCCTCTCATACGGTTACCAAAGACATGCTCCTCCAAACGTATTTAAGTTCTTAATGTAGATTCAACGGTAGGCCTTGGCTGTATCTTGCTATATTGAGAACATGCCTCACACATAAACTCAGCAAAAAAAAGAAACGTCCATTTTTCAGGACCCTGTATCTCAAAGATAATTTGTAAAAATCCAAATAACTTCACAGATCTTTATTGTAAAGGGTTTAAACACTGTTTCTCATGCCTGTGGAACGGTCGTTAAGACACTAACAGCTTACAGACAGTAGGCAATTAAGGTCACAGTTATGAAAACTTAAGACACTAAAGAGGCCTTTCTACTGACTCTGAAAACACCAAAAATAAGATGCCCAGGGTCCCTGCTCGTCTGCGTGACCATGCCTTAGGCATGCTGCAAGGAGGCATGAGGAGTGCAGATGTGGCCAGGGAAATAAATTGCAATGTCCATACTGTGAGACTCCTAAGACAGCGCTACTGGGAGACAGGACGGACAGCTGATCATCCTTGTAGTGGCAGAACATGTGAAACAATACCTGCACAGGATCGGTACATCCGAACATCACACCTGCGAACAGGTACAGGATGGCAACAACAACTGCCCGAGTTACACCAGGAACGCACAATCCCTCCATCAGTGCTCATACTGTCCGCAATAGGCTGAGAGAGGCTGGGCTGAGGGCTTGTAGGCCTGTTGTAAGGCAGGTCCTCACCAGACATCACAGGCAACAATGTCGCCTATGGGCACAAACCCACCATCGGTGGACCAGACATGACTGGCAAAAAGTGTTCTTCGCTGATGAGTCACGTTTTTTTCTCATCTGGCGAGATTGTCAGATTCGCGTTCATCATCGAAGGCATGTGCGTTACACCGAGGCCTGTACTCTGGAGCGAGATCGATTCGGAGGTGGAGGGTCCGTCATGGTCTGGGACGGTTTGTCAATGCATCATCGGACTGAGCTTGTTACCAGGAAGACATCCTCCTCCCTCATGTGGTACCCTTCCTGTAGGCTCATCCTTACATGACCCTCCAGCATGATAATGCCACCAGCCATACTGCTTGTTCTGTGCGTGATTTCCTGCAAGACAGGAATGTCAGTGTTCTGCCATAGCCAGCGAAGAGCCCGGATCTCAATCCCATTGAGCACGTCTGGGACCTGTTGGATCAGAGGGTGAGGGCTAGGGTCATTCCCCCCAGATATGTCCGGGAACTTGCAGGTGCCTTGGTGAAAGAGTGGGGTAACATCTCACAGCAAGTACTGGCAAATCTGGTGCAGTCCATGAGAAGGAGATGCACTGCAGTACTTAATGCAGCTGGTGGCCACACCAGACCCCCCCCTTTGTTCAGGGACACATTATTCTGTTTCTGTTAGTCACATGTCTGTTGAACTTGTTCAGTTTATGTCTCAGTTGTTGAATCTTGTTATGTTCGTACAAATATTTACACATGTTAAGTTTGCTGAAAATAAACACAGTTGACAGTGAGAGACATTTATTTTTTTGCTGAGTTTATAATACAATTTATGGGAGCTAGTATTTTTTTATTTAGGAGACTGTCTACCAGCAGAGACAGTGCACTGAAAACACAGTGCTTATAGCTTCTGCTCATTGTTAAAGGGTTCTCTATTAAAGTCATAGTTAAAGTCGCTCTGTCACAGATTGGTGTAAGGTGACAATGGGGAATCACCTGTTCCAAGAATGTACCGGAAGAATTTAAACTTTCATACCAGTGTTCATTAAAGTAGTTGTTTAACAATTTACGCAGCGGATAAAAATAGTGGCCTTATAATCATAAACGATGTCATGTAAAAATACCATCATACCATCAATATCGTTACCTTCCCTTTCTCCGTTTATTTTCACACAACCAGTTTTTAAAATTCCCGTCGAAGAAATTCATTATTTAGGGACTCAAAGTATTATTCCTGATATTTGCACATTCCAATCTGTCAATACGAACAGCAGACGGGCTGATTTCAATTGGCTCTATAGCAGTAAATGACTTGACTCTTTAACACCCTCCAACTCCTATAACAATGGCACCACTCTAATTGGAGAGACAGTGTAATTTCTCCTGTTACACCTGGAAATAAAACTTTTGTAATTAAGCTGGTACTACTGGTACTACTGGTACTACTTTCTCAAACATCATTATTCTTCTTTGTTTGATTTAGGGTCAAGCTACATGTTTCATTTTGCCAAAGTCTAATTAAACAAAATCAAATGTCTGTGTTCAAAGGAGAGAAAAAAGGGTTTGAATTTGTGCTGTTGAAATGTTTAGGTGCTGACCTAAAAGTACCTTGCTCCTAGCTGGTTAATTGCAATTACAGTGAGCATGAACATACTTCACTACACAATTTACCACATCATATATTTTCAGTTGAGAGAGAGAGACAGGGAGAGAGAGAGAGAGAGAGAGAGAGAGAGAGAAGGATGGAGAGAGAGAGAGAGAGGGAGAGGGAAGGGAGAGGGATGAGAGAGAGAGAGAGAGAGAGAGACAGGGAGAGGGGAGAGAGAGAGAGAGACAGAGGGAGAGAGAGAGAGAGAGAGAGAGAGAGAGAGAGAGAGAGAGAGAGAGAGAGAGAGAGAGAGAGAGAGAGAGAGATGGAGAGAGAGAGAGAGAGACAGGGAGAGAGAGAGAGAGAGAGAGAGAGAGAGAGAGAGAGAGAGAGAGAGAGACAGGGAGAGGGAGAGAGGAGAGAGGGAGAGGGAAGGAGAGAGGGATGAGAGAGAATGAAAGACAGGGTGCTGTATGAGATTCTAGAAATTATAAGGATTCTAGGAGTTGTACAGTCACCTAGAAAAGAATAGCTGTGTGATGGATGATATCCAGGCTGCTTTTCCCTGCTTCTCCCAGCTGATTTGTAGCTTAGGGTTAACACCTGAAAGCCTCTATAGCATCTCTGACTGGACTAGCTGATCCTAGACCAGTCTGGAACCCTCTCACCCTCAACCTAGCTGCTTCTGAATCTGTCAAACATGACATCATAGTGGATGGTCACCAAAGGGTGGCGGATAGACCATTTTGTCAGTAGTGAATAAATTTGTTCTCATACTGTAAGAGTTTATTTTTTCATTACATTTTTTACCTTCTTTATTTCAGTCAAGTTTTAGAAAGAGATATTATAAAGTTCATTATCAGTCTTTCTATTTTAAGCGTTGCTGTTTGCAGCTTAATGTCTCCAAAGGTCTCCAAATACATAACCCCAGACACACACAGAACCCTGCAGACCTGAACACCCTCTGACCTCACAATGAACATTATGTCATTAGTACCCAGGACTCCCAGAGGAGGGAGGCTGTGTGACATGAATCAGTGTGCCTGATCCCTACAGCCGGCCCCCCCCAGCTCAAACCCCTCTCCCTCCTCTTTCCGTATCTCCCTCCTCTTTCCTTCCCTCCTGCCTCATTCACAGGTCAGCACTGATCTATCATCATCTGTCTCTCTTTCTGCCTGTTGGAGCATCCAACCTCATGTTAACACACACACACACACACACACACACACACACACACACACACACACACACACACACACACACACACACCCACAGTCTGGCCATCCATACAGTACATCCATTCACCTTCTCTGCCCTACTTTAACCTATGTCCCAAGGGGGAAGACGACAGAGAGGTGTAGTCTTTCTGTTCTAGGGTTTAGTTTACTGCAGTATGGTGAGACAGAGAAAAGAGAGACAGATTTAAAAGAGAAGAGTCAGATGGACAGAGAAATAGTGAAACGGGGAGAAAAGTGATTGTGATAAAAAAAGACGGTGTGAGCGAAAAGAAAAGGGAGACCGAGATTTAGAGGTCCTGTACTAACCTCTCCTCCACACAGCCATTAATCCTAGCATTCCAGAGCCCCCTGACAACCTGAGGTTAGAGGTCAGAGGTTATGTTAACCCTGGTTCCTTCCCCAGGGCCCAGACTCCCCCTGGGAGTCAACTACCCCTGACTCTTGACTCGTGTGATGTCAGACAGAGTCACAGGGTCACAGGGGGTCATGGTCAAGGCTTTTGTCTGGATATCATCCAACCATTGCTGCGCTGTCTGTTTAGATTGTGTGTGTGTGTGTGTGTGTTGTTTTCTTTAAGTTGGATTGTGGATGCTGGGTTATTGAGCTATGATACACTGATTGGAGGTGTGGCTTAGTAGGGTCATGGCTTTTAGCTAGTTCTTTTTGGCCACCTATGAGAGTAAATGCCATTCCGATTAATCTGTTTTGTTGCATTGTCAACACATGTCAAGTTTGAGTACTGACACTTTTTTAGTTTTAATAAGGCGTACACAAGAGTACGAGTATGAGTATGAATTGTATATGGAAGACTGTCACGGCTGGCCAAAAATAACTATCTGAAAGCCAAGCCCCCAATAGTCCATTCCTTTGGTGTGGGTTAATTTAACATTCAGTACATCTTTAATTATACAATGAATAACATTGCTATGTAAATATCATAACCAACTGTTAACTATCCCAATATCGGCATACACATACGCTCTAGTGGAACTCATCTTGTGCAAGAATGATTAAGTTACAAAAATGTCAGCACGCAACCTCACAATACAACAGAACAGATGAACCGTAGTGACATTTACTCTCACATGTGGTGAAAAATAACTATCTGAAAGCCATGCCCATACTAAGCCACACGTCCAGCCTTCTCGTCATGGCTCAATAACCCAAATAAGGGATCCAATTGGCTGGATCAAAAATATTCCAACGTGTGTCCCAGCACTGGGTTATTTTTAACCCAGCATTTATTTAGAGTGTACAATCTGTAGGTTGGTGTGCGTTCAGAAAGTATTCACAACCCTTGCCTTTTTCAACAATTTAATATGGATGACATTAAGATTCTGTGTAACTCACACACAATACCCCATGATGTCAAAGGGGAATTATGTTTTTAGGCTTTTTTACAAATTAGTAAAAAATGAAAACTGAAATGTCTTGAGTCGATAAGGATTGTGTCGAGGCACAGATCTGGGGAAGGGTACCAAAACAAGCAGCATTGAAGGTTCACAAGAACACAGTGGCCTCCATCACTCTTAAATGGAAGAAGTTAGGAACCACCAAGACTCCACCAAGGAGACTCCACCAAGGAGAAGGGCCTTGGTCAGGAGGTGACCAAGAATCTGATGGTCACTATGACAGAGCTCTAGAGTTCATCTGTGGAGATGGGAGAAACTTCCAGAAGGACAACCATCTTTGCAGCACTCCACCAATCAGGTCTTTATGGTAGAGTGGCCAGACGGAAGCCACTCCTCAGTAAAAGGCACATGACAGCCTGCTTGAAGTTTGCCAAAAGGCTCTCAGACCATGAGAAACAAGATTCTCTTGTTTGATGAAACCATGATTGAACTCTTTGGCCTGAATGCCAAGTATCACATCTGGAGGAAACCTGACACCATCCCTACGGTAACGTATGGTAGTAGCAGCATCATCATGCTGTGGGGAGGTTTTTTTAGTGCCGTGGACTGGGAGACTAGTCAGGATCGAGGATGAACGGAGCAAAGTACAATGAGATCCTTGATGAAAACTTGCTCCAGAGCACCCAGGACATCAGACTGGGGCGAAGGTTCACCTTCCAACAGAACAACGACCCTAAGCACACAGCCAAGACAACGCAGGAGTGTCATATTTTGGCTATTAATATTTAATAAATGTGCAACAAAATCTGTTTTTGCTTTGTCATTATGGGGTATTGTGTGTAGATTGATGAGGGAGAAAAATAACTATTTCATACATTTTAGAATAAGGCTGTAAAGTAACAAAATGTGGAAAAAGTCAAAGGGTCTGAATACTTTCCGAATGCACTGTAGGTGTGACTTTTTCTATAAAAAGAATTGAGAGGCACAGTAGGTTAGAGAAGAGCTCAGCAGTGCTCCTGGGATCCATTGTACTCCACACACATTCCTTGAATCCAGCGCTACGTACTCATTTGTTATCCACTACCATTGCGATGCTATAGAATAGAAAAGTCCTCTATTTTGGGTTTTGTTCCGTGCCTTTTCACATCCTGACCAAGGTTTCCAGCGTTCACCGGGGAAGCATTTTTATATGTTTTCACCGAGTTTTATGAATTTCAATATTTTGTCGGACATCATTCGACGAAAATATTTTTTTAAACACAGTGGAAAGGTCAGGTAGGGTTCAATCCAAGAAAGGCTAAACACAATGTGAGAAAAAAGAGCTATGAGTAGACTCGAAGTACAGCAGAAATATGACAATGCAAACGCTCTCTAGCACTATACAAATTCCTTTGATAAGGAAATACATGGAAATCGCTATGTCTGTACTCACTACCTTCAGAGCAAGGACCCCTGTGTGTGTGTGTGTGTGTGTGTGTGTGTGTGTGTGTGTGTGTGTGTGTGTGTGTGTGTGTGTGTGTGTGTGTGTGTGTGTGTGTGTGTGTGTGTGTGTGTGTGTGTGTGTGTGTGTGTGTGTGTGTGTGAATTGCATGGGAGGGTGGTAGGTGTAGGAATTGGGGTTCCTCTCTCTGCCTCTCTATTCCTCTCCTCCCCTTTCTCTCTGCAGCGGGGGCATTTATCAGACCCCTAAGTGGCTGTAACAAAAGCAATGCTCCCTGGGAGAGGACCTGACAGCAGTTTTCCTCGTATTGATCGCCTGTGCTCGCTCTGAGTGCTCCAGTTTATGACAAAAGAGTTCACGACACCGCAGTCACAAAGTCAATACCGTGATAAATACTCCCCCTCCGCTGGTCCCTTGTCCGGCACTTTACCAGGCATTTGCCCTGACAGTTATTACTCCTACCACAGTAAATCCACTGACCAAAGGAGAAAAGAGAAGAAAAAAAAGAGAGTTGTGGGCTGAATTTATGAACTCAGGTTGGTCAAGTTTACTTAATCTAAAGACCTGTTCAATCACGATCAGTGCTAGCAGACCGGAGGATTTGCTGGTCATTGTGTTGTTTTCTCCACATCTTTAAGGAGCCATTTTTTTGTCAGTGGGATTAACTGTATGTTAAAAATGAATGTGCACATTCCCATATACGCATGCACAGAGAGAGAGAGAGAAAGAAAGAGTAGAGTATGTGTGTGACTTGTACACACCAACATACTGAAAAATACAGACATACGCTACATGGCCAAAAGTATGTGGCCAAAAGTATGCTCGTAGAATATCTCATTCTAAAACCATGGGCATTAATATGGAGTTGATCCCCTTTGCTGCTATAACAGCCTCTCTTCTGGCAAGGCTTTCCACTAGATGTTGGTACATTGCTGCGGGGACTTGCTTCCCTTCAGCCACAAAAGCATCAGTGAGGTCGGGCACTGATTTTGGGCAATTAGGCCAAATATATTCGATGGGGTTGAAGTCAGGGCTCTGTGCAGGCCAGTCAAGTTCTTCCACACTGATCTCGACAAACTATTTCTGTATGAACCTCACTTTCTGCACAGGGGCATTGTCATGCTGAAACAGGAAAGGCCCTTCCCCAAACTGTTGCCACAAAGTTGGAAGCACAGAATCGTCTAGAATGTCATTGTATGCTGTAGTGTTGATTTCCCTTCACTGGAACTAAGGGGCCTAGCCCCCATGAAAAACAACCCCAGACCATCACAACTTTACAGTTGACACTATGCATTGGGACAGGTACAGTAGCATTCTCCTGTCATCTGGACTGACAGATGGTGAAGCGTGATTCATCACTCCAGAGAACGCGTTTCCACTGCTCCAGAGTCCAATGGCGGCAAGCATTTACACCACTCCAGCCGACGCTTGGCATTGCACATGGTGATCTTACGTTTGTGTGCGGCTGCACGGCCATGGAAATCCATTTTAATGAAGCTCCCAACGAAGAGTTCTTGTGCTGACATTGCTTCCAGAGGCATTTTGGAACTTGTCAGTGAGGTTTTCAACCAAGGATCTACTTCGCGGCTGATCCCTTGTTGCTCCTAGATATTTCCACTTCACAATAACAGCACTTATAGTTAACCGGGGCAGCTCTAGCAGGGCTGAAATTTGATGAACTGACTTGTTGGAAAGGTGGCATCCTATGACAATCTCACGTTGAAAGTCACTGAGCTCTTCATTAAGGCCATTCTACTGCCAATGTTTGTCTATGGAGATCGCACGGCTGTGTCCTCGATTTTATTAACCTGTCAGCAGGGGTGTCCACATACTTTTGTATATATAGTGTATGTCCATCATTGGTTGAATATGTAGCCTAAGGTATTTTAGATGTTGCTGTTTGAATAGGTTATTTATTTTCCGGTAGTTTACTCTCTTACTCTAAACCAATTTTTAACATATCTTTGTTTTTCCCTCCAGAAATCTAATTTGAATAATGATTAGTGAATAAAATCAGGGATTAAAGTGTGAGCTGTCAGATATGTATGTTTGTTGTGGCAGCACAGGGCCAAGTTCCATCTCCAACTTTACACACATGTTGATGGTATTACATGCAAAGATCCCTGTACATCCATTTTCAGCAAATGAGAAAATATTAAGAATGTTTTGTAATTTGGAAGAGGTTCCTGCCTTTGCGCTAATCCAACATGTTAAATCCGTTTAGAGTTAAAAGTATCCATATCCCCGCTGCATATGCTCTGAAACACATTAATCAAAATAGCAGATTATGCAGATGTAAATTACAACGCTGCTATGAATGAAAATTTTCAATTTATCTAGTCAAAAATATTATAAATCTAGAGAGATTAATATTTTTCTATAATAGTTTAGAAATACAACATGTGTCGAATTGAGTGGCAAATCATCTTGTTTAGCATAACTCCTAAATCCTATTACAAATGTTAAAAAGATATTAAAAAGTGATTTATTTATACTTGGAGAAAACATAACCAGCCAGAGAATCATATTCAGGCTCTCTTTTCATGTTGTTACTCTAAAAAGGAACATTTGTTCCAAATGTCTTACCTGGCTATCATCATTTGGTCATCTGGAGTCAAGTGGATGACAAGTGGGTCCTCCAGAGTTGCCTGTCCTCTATAGCAAATGTATTATCTTCTCCCTCCAGTCTGGTTACCTGGCTAAAACAAAAGGTGAAATAAATATCTGTGTATGTCACGTTTTTATCCATACCTGGCCATTCTGATAATCTCCTGGTCAAGATGCTGTAAGGACCATCAGCAGTGAGAGACTGTATGCCTCATAAATGGGACCCTATTCCATATAGTGCCCTGGTCAAAAGATGTGCACTATATAGGGGATATGTTGTCATTTGGGACACAACCCCTGTCCATAGCAAGTAGCGACAGCCCTCAAAGCCTAGACAGGGCCACATGATGTCAGGCTGTGTTTAGGCGCAGGGATGGGCGGCTAACGGCAGGCAGCAGATCACAGTGTCTATCTAGTGGCTTTATATCCACAAGGAGGAGGGTAACTACCTGCAAAACAACCTTCTGGGTGGAGAGGACCTCTCCTATGGCAGCAGCACATGACACAGCAGCCAGAGGACACAGCACCATGAGACAGAGGGGAGAGACAGGGAGGGGGAGGAGGAGGAGGAGATTTGTGGAAGGAAGGATCAGGATGGTTGGGTTGGAGAGTGGAGGAAGGGGTAGAGATTTGTAGTAAGGGAAGAAGAAGGTCTGGAGGTTGGTCTTGAGAGGAGAGTGGGAAAGGGGTAAGAGGGGGAGAAGTGGGGTTAGAGAAGGGGAGCAGGCAGAGTAGATCGGGGGAGGTATTTTGGGGGAAAGCAAACATAAGTTGAAGGGAAGAGACGGAAGATGGAGAGGAGGGGGTTGCAGATTTTGAGGTTAGCTGTGAGGTTGGTTAGGCTACATGGGAGGGGGGTTATGGGTGGAGAAAGAGAGGGAGACAACACTGCACTCATGCGGACAGGTGCACATACAGTAGTTACACACAATCAAACTGAACGTCCTATTGAGAGTGCCAGTACTTCTACACTGCACTGTAGGTGGAGCACACACACACACAGACACACACACACACACACACACACACACAGTAGGTCAGGGTGGAGAAAGTTACATTTTCTTTTGTACTTTCTCAAACCTGAAAGTATTGCAATCTCAGGAATGTTATGCGTCAGCATATTGGACAGTAAGCTGCTAACTAGAAGAACATTCCTCGAGACATTCTTTCAGTGGCAACATTCCAACAGCCTGTCATTCCACTGAAGAAATATAGGATACAGTAGAGTAAGTAGTCTATATGGACATTTACTGATGACTTGTGGTTAGTGTAGTTTTGGCATTGATTTGATGTAGTATAGGCAGGGCAGAAGATATGGCAAGATGGCATTGTCTTCCATGGGGTCATGCCAGTGGCTGATAGTGAGAATGAAGAAGCTACAGTCTTTTTCTGTCAGCGGTTCCAATAAGACCAGATCATGATGAAAGACAGGCAGTCCTACAAACAAAAAAAAGGGAGAAAAGCAAAACAAACAAACACAAAAGCTGTAATCACGAAATTCCTGAAAGAAGCACACAAACAGTTCAGATATGCCAAGCGTCTTTAGGGAGATTAGGCAAAGTATATGCTGTGTGTGAAACCACAAAGCCCAACAACAATGCTTAGCTAATTCAAAGGCGGATGTTGCCAGGGATGGGCATAAATTACAATTACAAAATACAAGTACAAAATACTCTAAATACAAGTACAAAATACTCTAAAGACCAATGCATCAAAATAAAACATTGGATTGTATTGTACTTAATTAAAAATACATGTCGTTTGTATTTTAAAACATCAAAATACATTTGCAAATAGCCAGCCAAGCAGCAACATCATTCTTAGTCATTTTTGCAGGAACGTCTTATTCGCTATGACTGTGATATGTTGTTTATCAACCTTAGTTGAATTCACTCTGGATAAGAGCATTTGCTAAATGACCAAATTGTAAACGTAAATGTGAAAATGAACAACTGCAATACACAATGGTTATTATTATTAGCCTTGTTTTGGGGCAGAGCTCATTACAGTAATATATTACAGTTCATTTTTACATATACATTTACATTGAGTTCATTTAGCAGACACTCTTATCACACCATAGTGCCACCAGACTTTTGATACCAATCTAGGGTGAAAGGGGCCCACAGAATTGTGAGCTGCTGTAAATAAATGCGATAGAAAAGTATTTTGAAAATACAAATGACAGCTTTCAAAAGTATTTTGTTACAAACTACATTGGGGCATGGTTTAGCCCAGTGTAATACAACATACAAAATACTCAGAAGTAATTAAAACACATATGTCAAATACATATAACAGAAACACTGCCCATCTCTGGATGTTGCTAATGAAAATGTCAGCCCCTGAGTTTTGACCAGTATGAAACCTGGCTGTCTGTCAGGAACACTTCTCATTTCCTTATTGCAAGTCTGCTTCTATCTTTTACCTGAAAAAATGCCATCAAACTTAAAGGGGGGGAGGAGTAGGGGACTTGAGAAGGAGCTGAGTGTGTGTGTGTGTGTGTGTGTTTTACAGGTTGTTTTTTCTCTCCATTTCAAGGTTGGTTAGCACGCTAGCACATTAGCTGAGGGGCACAATGACCGGACTCACCTTAGTCAATATGTGTTACACCTGCGCTGGAGAGTCATCTCATTAGTCAGGATGTGTTTCACCTGTGCTGTCCCAGCTGATTTTTAAAGATGAACTTTCATGAAAAAAAAATGTATTTCATCAAAAACCAGATGTTTTAGGCTTAGTTATAGTGAAACGTAAATTCTAGTCTGAATTTTGACAGTTTGCTGCAAAAGTTATATATGTTGGTCTTTTAGGAGTAAATCTAGCTCTTTTTGCCACAAGCGGTTCAACTCCACCATTGAAATTGTGACAGGTGCCTCTATGTCATCGCAAGGGAGGGGTTCGGTATGAAATACATTCTCTTCTAAATGTGCTTGGTGGTACCACCTCAAGGCGTACCTAAAAGCAGGTGACAGTGTGCCTTATTTGGCAATGGTCTTGGTAAGTGGTGTGCCAACATATTTAGCATGATGCTTCCTTGGCTAGACTATTGACGTTACAGAAAATTCAAAAGGCAGTAAGGCAGTTTTCGCTTACCGTTTCATTCACATCTATGTGCTTTTACGAAGAAACAAAACATGTAGGTTATGACGATTATACTTTTACATTTGTAGCTAGATCCATCGTAACAAGAAATAGATGACAATGGTGGTCATGTCAACTCATATTGTTCCCAACCTCCATGACTGAGTTCTAATCCCACAAGAGGGAAATATATATATTTACAATATTCATCCATACCCACACATATCTAATTCCAAAAAGTGAAAGCATACCTTGTGAGAGGGGTCGCCCTGGTAGTAGTTGAAGGTTTTTATATAGTACCCAAGACCAATCTGTGAGATAATTTGACCAAAGTGCTTTGAGTAAATGCTGCAATGCGGGTGGGATTGCATTGAGCCCCTGATGTTCATTTTCAAGGTGGTGATTGCACCTTACTTTTATTGCAGTATTGTATTGGGAAAAGAGATTTGAATTTACACCACAAGTGGTAATAGAACTCAGCACCTTACCATTGTCAGCTAACTGTCCAGAGCTGTATTTTATTACAAGGCACATAATTGTATTATCAGAGCATGGCAACTTCTGGCAAGTATTCTTTAGTGAGAACGTGTTGAAATCAGGGTTAGGTTTAGGGGTTTGTGGTTAAGATTAGGATTAGGTTAGGGAAAATAGGAATTTTTGTGGTCAAACATTTTTGCACTCAAAATTTCCTGACATTTCACTAAAACAAAGCTGTGTGTGTGTGTGTGTGTGTGTGTGTGTGTGTGTGTGTGTGTGTGTGTGTGTGTGTGTGTGTGTGTGTGTGTGTGTGTGTGTGTGTGTGTGTGTGTGCCAGGGTGCAGCAATGCGTGGCAGAAGTCATGTTGTTCTTCCAGGTCTCTTGGGGTGAGAGGTACATTCATGGCTCCTGCTGATAACTGTCTCACATTGCAGCCCTGCACTGAGGGCCAGCCAAGACCCCCACCCAGCCCCTCCTCCTACTGTCTGTCTGTCTGTCTGTCTGTCTGTCTGTCTGTCTGTCTGTCTGTCTGTCTGTCTGTCTGTCTGTCTGTCTGTCTGTCTGTCTGTCTGTCTCCCCCTCCTCAGGCCTACTGCTTATGGTCACAATAATGAACATGCTTCTGCCTCATGTCATGTTGTCTCCCTGTAGTCCACATCAGCAAAACGCCCCTGCATTCACAAACTTACTTCCACTATGAAGGGCCAGATAATCCACCCAGCAACCTTACTTCTAAGCCCATACTTTTCCCCTCCTATTTTCTCCCAGACCTGAGAGTGCCAGTACCAGCAGAGCACCAATTCATGTTCACTCGCCCACGCGCTCTCGCTCGCTGCTCTCGTCTGTCACCCCTCTATCCCAGGGACAAAGAGAGGAAGAGAGGGGTAGATCTGTGTTATGTTGTGGGTCTTCTGCGGTAAACACGGTGGTGTAGCCACTAGCTTGTGACCCGGTGTAGAGATGGTGCTGCAGTGAATACGGCTCCTGAACAATTCTATTTGGTGTTTTTTTGTTGTTTTTTTACATAATGTCTCCGCCCTCATTTCCTATGACCGAAAACAGCTTCTGGACATCATCAGAACAGCGACCACTAACCTCGATGTGGACGAGCATATCTACTTCAACGAGTCGGCAGCTCTGGATGTTCTGCTTACTCCCTCATGGGACTCGAAAGAAGAATCATGGCGAAAGAGAGGCAGGCGACGCGGCTTCCTGACAAGATTATGTTGGCAAGCAAATAGACCACCATTGCCCTCTGTTCTTTTGGCAAATGTGCAGTTGCTGGAGAAAATAATGGATGAGATCAGTTCGAGACTATCCTTTCAAGAGGATCTGAACAACTGTAAAATCCTATGTTTCTCAGAGTCGTGGCAGAAAGAGGACATGGACATTCAGTACCAGTTAAAAGTTTGGACAAACCTACTCATTCAAGGGTTTTTCTTAATTTTGACTATTTTCTACATTGTGGAATAGTAGTGAAGACATCAAAACTATGAAATAACACATGTGGAATCGTGTAGTAACCAAAAAAGTGTTAAACAAAACAAAATAGACTTTGGATTCTTCGAAGTAGCAACCCTTTGCCTTGATGACAGCTTTGCATACTCTTGGCATTCTCTCAACCAGCTTCACCTGGAATGCTTTTCCGACAGTCTTGAAGGAGTTATCCTCTGCAGAAGAGGTCACTCTGGGTCTTCCTTTACTGTAGTGGTCCTCAGGAGAGCCAGTTTCATCACAGCGTTTGATGGTTTTTGAGGCGGCACTTGAAGAAACTTTTAAAGTTCTTGAAATGTTCCGCATTGACTGATCTTCATGTCTTAAGGTAATGATGGACTGTCATTTCTCTTTGCTTATTGGAGCTGTTCTTGCCGTAATATGGACTTGATCTTTTACCAAATATGGCTATCTTCTGTATACCACTCATACCTTGTCACAACACAACTTGTGTTTGGCTCAAATGCATTAAGAACTAAATAAATTCCACATATTAACTTTTAACATGGCACACCTTTTAATTGAATGCATTCCAGGTGACTATCTCATAAAGCTGGTTGAGAGAATGCCAAGAGTGTGCAAAGCTGTCATCAAGGCAAAGGGTGGCAACAACGTCGCCTATGGGCACAAACCCACCGTCGCTGGATCAGACAGGACTGGCAAAAAGTGCTCTTCACTGATGAGTCGTGCAAGATCACATTTACTCCACACACACAAATGCATACAAGGCCCTTCCTCACCCTCCCTTTGGCAAATTAGACAATAACTATTTCTTCCTGCTTCCTTCTTACAAGCAAGTACTCAAACAGGAAGTACCAGTGACGCGCTCAATACGGAAGTGGTCTGATGAAGCAGATGCTAAGCTACAGGACTTTTTCACGAGCACAGTCTGGAATATGTTCAGGTATTCATCTGATAACACTGTGGAGTTCACCACATCACTGGCTTCATTGATCAGTGCATCGACTATGTCGTCCCCACAGTGACTGTACATACATACTCCAACCAGAAGCCATGGATTACAGGCAACATCAGCACTTAGCTAAAGTCTAGAGCTGCCGCTTTCAAAGAGAGCGACACTAATCCGGACGCTTATAAGAAATCCCGCTATGACTTCATCCAACAGGCAAATCAATACAGGACTGCTTTGACACTCAACAAATGTGGCAGGGGTTGCAAACTATCACGGATTACAAGGGAAGCCCAGGCATGAGTAGCCCAGCGATGCAAGCCTACCAGAAGAGCTAAATGCCTTTTATGTGCACTTTTCGGCAAGCAACACTGAACCATGCATGAGAGCACCAGCTGTTCCGGACGACTGTAATCTTGCTCTCTTTAGTCGATGTGGGTAAGAAAGGGGTTCCCAAACATTTTTGGCCCACGACCCAATTTTGATATCTGAAAATGATCGCGACCCCAACCAAGTAAAAGATAACTATGTAATTAACAGTCAATGTTTACTTTTTTATTTGGGGCTCTGGCAGTCAATTGAAAAACATTCTAACAATATTTCTGATTGTCTTCTCAACTCACCATAACATACTTTTAATGTGGGGCTATGACAGTCAATTGCAAATTAATCTGACATAATGTATCTTAACGTATCAATGAGATGTGAGTGCTTGATGCATGTCAGGGGCTTGGTCGACAGTGCGCACATCATCTCTGCTGTCTCATCCAACCTGGATCAATATTTTGTTTTAATGCAGACGAAAGCACTGCTCACACAGATATGAGCTGACGAAGGGTATCATGAGTTTTATGATGCTTTGAAGACAACTGGGAACTCAGTCAGAGCTCTAGAAAGAGGCCCGAGTTCCCAAGTTGGAATTC
Organism: Oncorhynchus tshawytscha; assembly: GCF_018296145.1. NCBI lineage: Eukaryota > Metazoa > Chordata > Actinopteri > Salmoniformes > Salmonidae > Oncorhynchus > Oncorhynchus tshawytscha. Next base: position 21,132,041 of record NC_056439.1, read on the forward strand.
CGAGTTGGATGACAGATTAAAACGATTTTTCCCAGTTTTATCCCAGAGCTACATTTTTTTTGGAGACCCCAGTTGCATTGAACCCACTGAAGTCTGAGATTTCCGAGTTCCCAGTTGTTTTGAATGCTGCATTAATGAATGCATTCGGTCACATGCCAGCTGGATCAGCTGTTCGATTTCACTTACCAGCTTGTCAACATCCAGGATAACAGTCAAACTAATTGGGAAGTAGGTCCCAAAGTGCTCTTCCAAGCGTTGGAGGTGAGCAGTCATCACTCGTGTGGGACACTCACTGATGCTGTTTTCTGTTAGAAACATGCACAGCCGAGGGAAGGGGGTAGGGTTCTCTTTTGAAAGACTCTCTTATTTTCTCTGAATCCGCTGATTCGGTCACTCATCTGTAGAATGTTTTTGTGTTTCCCCTGCATGCTTTACTTTCAGTTTGTTCAGTTTCCCAAATATTTCAGTTAAAAATAGGCAAGGAGACACATTTTCTTTTCATTACACAGAAAGTTAATTAACCAAGTCTGTTTTTTTACATCCATTTTGAATGACAACAGTTCAAACCTCTCTCAATGTGAAAAATCATTCCAACACTGCCCCTCGATAACCACCAAGCCTGATCCCATATCTCCACATAGTTTTGTGAACAGGAGTGCATGCAGTCGATGTGGTTTGATGTAGTTTACAATCAAAGTTACCTGCTGCAGTATATCTCAGAGTTCTGTGCTCAGCTCTTTTGCCGCCAGTTGCTCTCGGTGTATCATACAATGCGTCTATATTGCAGAGGGAGACACATTCATATCTAGAGTGCAGAGGTCTACCCACCGTCCCGCCATAGATGGCGCTCCATCTGTGCGAAAGCCAACCATTCGATCCCACGGAATCGTTTTTTCGTCAATATAGCCACGCAGCACACTGCATTTCATGCCCGGGAATCATGTGACAGAACAATATTTCCTCGTGAATAGCATCCCCCGACATGTATATCGAACAAAAGTAATTACATGGGCATCTCAGCCCTCACAGCATAAGCTGGGGAGTTTTTGAGTTGTTCAGTCAGTTTCCTCTTGATTGCTAGCAATAGCATGAATTCTTCATTTAATGGTGTTATCTGACAAAGGAATTGATGTGAGTTTCTGTGCCTCTGCCTCACCATATCACCTGCGGCTGGTAATATCAAAGTCTCTGCTATAGTGTCTGGTTTCATAGCATAGCGGGTCTAGCTATTCATAGTGGGAATGATTCAAGTGCAACGGTCAAGTGCAGTCTTTTTCCATGCTCTAAGGGCACTCTGGAAAAACTGTTTCTTTTAGATTTGAATCATTTTCATTTGGATTTTTAAGTTGAACTACATTACCTGGATTTTGAGAGACAAACACGATATTATATATATGTATATTTTTGCATACACTTTAGAATTTTCAGGGATTTTGGAAATTCTCGCGCAACCCCATTTTCATACCAGGCCCCTAGTTTGGTAAACGCTTCAGTATACAGTGAAATATGTTACCAAAACATACAGGTGGAGTGTGCTGTGACCTTAGCAATGGTTTGACTGTTGTAAATGGATTGTTTGAGGCCTTTTCTTGATTAATATAATTCTCTCCAGTACCACCACCTCTGTACACCTAAGCACTATAAAGCTATGCAGATCACTCAGGGCCCGATTCAGACTTAGGAAATGTACGGTTTTTATACACATGCATTTTCCTATGCACTTCTCAGTAGTTCAATCGAGTACAGGCTTAAAACTTCTTATGGCTTAGATCCCGCAAACAGGATCGATATGACAACAGCCAGTGAAAGTGCAGGGCGCCAAATTCAAAACAACAGAAATCTCATAATTAAAATTCCTCCACCATACAAGTATTTTACACCATTTTAAAGATAAACTTGTTGTTAATCCTACCACAGTGTCCGAAAGGCTTTAAGATGAAAGCACACCAAACGATTATGTTAGATCTGCACCTAGTCACGGAAAAACACAGCCATTTTTCCATCCAAAGAGAGGAGTCACTAAAAGCAGAAATAAAGATAAAATTCATCACTAACCTTTGATGATCTTCATCAGATGACACTCATAGGACTTCATGTTACACAATACATGTATGTTTTGTTCGATAAAGTTCATATTTGTATACAAAAATCTCAGTTTACATTGGCGCGTTACGTTCAGTAATGTTTTGCTTCCAAAACATCCGGTGATTTTGCAGAGAGCCACATCAATTTACAGAAATACTCATCATAAATGTTGATGAAAATACAAGTGTTATGCATGGAACTTTAGATCAACTTCTCCTTAATGTAACCGCTGTTTCAGATTTCAAAAAAGCTTTACTGAAAAAGCACACCATGCAATAATCTGAGTACAAGGCTCAGAGACCAAAACAAGCCATATAGATATCCGCCATGTTGTGGAGTCAACAGAAGTCAGAAATAGCATTATCAATATATTCATCTTTGATTATCTTCATCAGAATGCACTCCCAGGAATCCCAGTTCCACAATAAATGTTTGATTTGTTCGATAAAGTCCATCATTTATGTCCAAATGCCTCCTTTTTGTTTGCGCGTTTAGTACACAATCCAAACTCACGAGGCGTGGGCAAGTCCTTGCGAAAGTTCAGACGACAAGTCATATTACAATTCGTAGAAACATGTCAAACGAAGTATAGAATCAATCTTTAGGATGTTTTTATCATAAATCTTCAATAATGTTTCAACCGGAGAATTCCTTTGTCTGTAGAAATGCAATGGAACGCAGCTAACTCTCACGTGAGTGCGCATGATCAGCTCATGGCACTCTGCCAGACCTCTGACTCACTCCCCTCTCATTCGCCCCCACTTCACAGTGGAAGCATCAAACAAGGTTCTAAATACTGTTGGCATCTGGTGGAAGCCTTGGGAAGTACAATATGACCCCATAGACACTGTATATTCGATAGGCAATGACTTGAAAAACTACAAACCTCAGATTTCCCACATCCTGGTTGGATTTTTTCTCAGGTTTTTGCCTGCCATATGAGTTATGTTATACTCACAGACATCATTCAAACAATTTTAGAAACTTCAGGGTGTTTTCTATCCAAATCTACTAATAATATGCATATATTGGCAACTGGGCCTGAGTAGCAGGCAGTTTACTCTGGGCACCTTATTCATCCAAGCTACTCAATACTGCCCCTCAGGGGGTGAGTTGACATAAATACTCCCCTAGATTTATGCCTATTGGTTGAAAGAAAGGGAAGTGATTATTGCATGAGTGAGCCCATAAGGTTAGTCTGCAAGTGTGGTGTATAACAGGCTTTGCAGGCGTGGCTCCCTTGCGCTTGCAATTCAACTGCTGAAAACTCTCTCACTTGCTGGGCAACAAAATCTATTGTGTAGTTTTCGTTCAATAGAGTTTTCAGGACATTTATCTAAAGCCATCCCTTTAAATTTGACGTACCTTTTTAATAAGAACTGTTCTCGACAGACTCACTAGAATGTATGGAGAGAATGGTTCAGAATATTTGGACTGAATGAAAGAAAGCCATGTAAATACAGGCATATTCGTCTCCTTTTAAGCACCATTTGGTCGATTTAAAGATACTGGGATGTTGTATATTATTTAGGGTTGGGAAAGTATTTGTGAGGAGAACCTTTACGCGCAAAATATATCGGTGAATAAAAAATACAGTGGTTTGATTCATCCTGAAAGTTGCCATATTCAATTGTTCCATCCATGAAATATTGGAAGGTGAGAAAATTGTGTACAATGGGGGGGTTGAACATTAGTCCTAAAAATCTACTCTATAATCCTCAGGAATCATGGAACTGTGATGACTAACGTCCAGTCGTCGTGAACCGTGCGACAGGCTCCAGGTTTAAGCTGCAATGTATGGTCTGCATTTCATAATGATTCAAACAGGCTACTTATTACAAATGATTAACTTGTAATATGTTAGCCTAATATGATCTGTTGCTAGCGATCCTCAGGAACAACCACACGAATGTGACAGAGGAAAAAAAAGCTAAATAAACCATGTAATGGAACGATGCAAAATGTAAGGAAACTGCCACTAAAGTGACAGTTATAAATGTTTGTGGGTATAACTGATGGTGGCTACCGATAGTGGCTAATACTTAACATGATACATATTGTACAAAAAAAAAGCCTGGGCATATCATTAAAAAGTTATAGAAATCATAAATCAACTCGGTAGGTTTGCTCTAGACTGTCTTTTGAGCAAGGCTGAAGCCTATTATTTGGGTTTTCACGTTGTAAGGGCAGCATTTCATGAAACTTACTATGGAAAATGTTGATATGCTTCAGTTGGCTGCCTGGTTTTACATTAGTCTCCGGTGATCATAAGAAAATAATTGTCATTTATATTTATAATCGCCTTATCCAAATGGCTTACTCATTTACCTAGCTCTTATCAATTTGTAAATTAGAGTGTATGGAGAATTGTGTTATTTCTATCAGGAAAAAAAAGTTGATGTTGTTCCACTGGTTGCTCGACCTTATTCATTGTTTCATTCTGCCTAAAGGTGTTATCTAAAGGCACACCTCCTCCATAGCGGGGGAATAGCATCCTAAAAAGTGCGTAAAAAGGAAATCACATTCCATTTACGCTGGAATTCCCCCAAAAGAACACTAGAACACTTTCCTATTGTAATTACAGTGTGGATAGCCTCTCTCTCTCTCTCTCTCTCTCTCTGGCTCTCTCTCTCTCTCTGGCTCTCTCTCTCTCTCTCTCTCTCTCTCTCTCTCTCTGTCTCTCTGTCTCTCTGTCTCTGTCTCTGTCTCTGTCTCTGTCTCTCTCTCCCTCTCCCTCTCCCTCTCCCTCTGTCTGTCTGTCTATCTCTCTCTCTCTCTTCTGCAAGGTTAAACTATTCCCCCATTAGGTGTGGCTCCCTATGTTTATTGGGAGCCTGCTCTCTTTTTTGTGGTTTTCAGATGGCAATTAAAATTACCTTCCAGGTCTGGGTGGCGGGAGGAGCTGAGAGAGAAAGAGAGAGAGAGATTGTTCCTTTCTCTTTTTGTCTTCAAGCTGTACTAAACATAATTAATGCCCTCAGACAGAACAGGAGCAGGTATGTATTAAAAACAATATTGGGATCCAATGGCTCCGAGGTCCTCACACTATTAAGAGGAACTATTCAGACAGGCCCTGTCCAATCCAACAAAGACTGTGTGGGAATAAAAGGACTTGGGTCAGTTAGTGCTTTGTGTGGTAATTTATATCAAATAGCTGCATAAAATCTGCAACCATAAAAGCTCCAATTACCCATCTGTGATTGTCTGTAGCAGACATGATCTATGGGCCTATCAATAGGAGAGAGCCTTAGTCCCACAGCATAACTAGCAGAACGCCACCCAGTAATTCATGGCCACATGGTGTATTAGTGTACGTTGACTATGTTCGATTTTACAGACCGTTAGAGGAGGCTCTAATAAAGAGACTGATTGAGGAAAGGAGATAAAACACACAGATGACGTGGCGGAGGCCATTAAGTGTTTATCTGCTATAAATGCCCACATAGACACTTTGTTAGCCTAGCTGCCTCCCTCTCTCTCTCAACATTTCTGTATGTCCCTGTGCAGTGGAACAGTTGAATAGCTTGCTCGTCTATGGAATTACTGCATTGAGTATCTGGAATTATTATACTCTGAAAGGCAATCAGGACATTTAGTTAACCAAATGGACTACAGCATAGAGGAGTGGATCTTTGTGAGTGTGTGTGCATTTCATTTACATACCTGATCCCATATTCACAAACCATCTCAGTGCAGATGTTTTACGTTTTGAGACTGAGGCTTGGGAGTGAAGTGACAAATCCCTTCATGTAAGCACCCAGTGTCTAATTGCTCTTAGAGACACACAGTATTCTCTCTTTCCTCCTTCCACCACTTCCTGGACCTGACCTGTCATCTTAACTCAACACAGTGTGCAGGTATGAAAAAGAAAGAGAGGAAAAAAGAAGAATGGAACTAAAAGAAAGATTCCAAGACATTAGGTCACAGTGAGATATAGCGTCTAGACGTTTATTTGTGTCTAGTGTCTCTCAGGCTCTCAGGTCTTTGAAGGCTGGGACTGAGGCTGGGTGGCCTACTGTCTGGTGTGTCTGTCCGGACAGGTATGGGGTGTATATGTGGAGTGGAGGGGGGAGGGGGCAGGAGAGGACAAGAGAGTGGGATAGCGTGAGGAGTGAGAGTTGAAGAGAGGAAAAAGGAGAGAGTGAGAATTGAGTGGTGGGTGGATCAAGGTGCGTGAGGAGAGAAGAGAAAGGAGGAGAGAGGGAGGGGATACGTGAGGGGACAGGGGGTTGAACAGAGGAGACGAGAGAGGAAGAGAGTGAGATGCGGGGTGGGGGGCCTACTGGCTGGATCAAGGTGTGGCCTCCCTCCCTCTGTACTTTGATGTGGGCAACTGTCAGGCTTCAGTGGCGCCTGATACCTCTTGGCTGCCTTAATGTCTGCTGCTACAGCCCAGCAGGTAAACCCTGGGTCTCACCACCCAACCGCTACCTACACAACACACTTTACCTCCCTCCCTCCATCCCTCCAGCCTTTCCTCCCTCCCACCCTGCTCTTAACAGGCCCTGGCGATGCAGAGGGAGGTTAGAGGGTGTGGAGAAGGACACAGGGAGAGAGAGAGAGAGAGAGAAAGAGAGTCATTAAGTTTGCTGATGACACCACGGTGATTGGCCTGATCACCAACGACGATAAGGTGGCCTACAGGGAGGAGGTCGGTGACCTGGCAGTGTGGTGCCAGGACAACAACCCCCCGTAGGGACGAGCACACCCCATCCACATCACGAGAGCTTCAAGTTCCTCTGTGTCCACATCACTAAGGTATTAACAGGGTCCACACACACCAATAGAATCGTGAAGAAGGCACAACAATGCCTCTTCCTTCTCTGGAGGTTGAAAACATTTGTCATTGCCGAGCTCCTTGCCATCCAGGCAGTGGCGTATGCTCATGGGTGTCAAGGGAAGGCAGGCTTCCCCCAAAAATTACCTAAGAAAAAAAAACATACAAAATCATTTCAATTTACTTCAATTCGCAAGAGGCTGCTGAAAGTATCCGAGCGAAAGAAACAGCGCCCATCTGTCTCAGTATGTGTAGAGTATATATCTGATGCTGTCTGGTCAGAAAGAGTATGACATTGTTGCCACTGTATAATTGAATGCAAGGGAAGACAGCAAGCATTTGGCTTAATAAAAAAATATATAATTGCCAATCAGCATTGAGCTAAACTGAGTGAGCTTAGGTGTGAATGGTCCTGGCGCACCAAAAAAAGGTCAAGGGAAACCAGTTTGGATTTGGCTTCGCATCACAAGCCAAATGTCATTATTGACAGATAAAAAATTGAATTGTAGCATCTCATTGTGTTGTCATCTAGTGGCTAGCTAGCTAGCTAAAATCATCCATTTCCTAAATTAGCCTTGGATGGAGATAATGATTTGGACTTGTGGTTTTACTTAATTCTCTGTACTGGCCAATAATTATAACGGTGATTCTGATCCAAATTTTTGATCCAAATAAACTGAAGCAACAAAGAATACAAAGCTACACAATAAATGAGAATACTGAGGCTAAATACAGAATACAGAGTACCGGTACCGAGTCAATGTGCGGGAGTACAGGTTAGTCAAGGTAATTTGTACATGTAGGTAGGGGTGAAGTGACTACGCATAGATAATAAACAGCGAGTAGCAGCAGTGTAAAAACAAATGAGGGGGGTCAATGTAAATAGTCCGGTGGCCATTTAAATCATTGTTCAGCAGTCTTATTGCTTGGGGGTAGAAGCTGTTAATGAGCCTTTTGGTCCTAGACTTGGTGCTCCGGTACCTATTGCCTGGCGGTAGCAGAGAAAACAGTCTATGACTTGGGTGACTGGAGTCTGACTATTTTTTGGGCATTCCTCTGACACCGCCTACTATATAGGTCCTGGATGGCAGGAGGCTTGGCCCCCCATGTACTGGGCCGTACGCACTAACCTCTGTAGCGCCTTACGGTCAGATGTCGAGCAGTTACCATACCGGGCGGAGATGCAACTGGTCAGGACGCTCTAGATGGTGCAGCTGGATAACTTTTTGAGGATCTGGGGACCCATGCCAAATCTTTTCAATCTCCTGAGGGGGAAAAGGTGTTGTCGTGCCCTCTTCACAACTGTCTTGGTGTGTTTGGACCATGATAGTTAGTTAGTGATGTGGACACCAAGGAACTTTAAACTCTCGACCCGCTCCACAACAGCCTCGTCAATGCTAATGGGCCTGTTCAGCCCGCCTTTTCCTGTAGTCCACTATCAGCTCCATTGTCTTGATCACATTGAGGGAGAGGTTGTTGTCCTGGCATCACACTGCCAGGTCTCTGACCCCCTCCCTATAGGCTGTTTCATTGTTGTCGGTGATCAGGCCTACCACTGTTGTGACATTAGTATACTTAATGATGGTGTTGGAGTTGTGTTTGGCCACGCAGTCATGGGTGAACAGGGAGTACAGGAGGGGACTACGTACACACCCCTGAGGAGCCCCAGTGTTGAGGATCAGCGTGAAATCAGCATGACATACGTGTTGTTGCCTACCCTTACCACCTGGGGGCAGCCTGTCAGGTTGTCCAGGATCCACTTGCAGAAGGAGGTGTTTAGCTTAGTGATGGGGTCCTTAGCTTAGTGATGAGCTTTGTGGGTACTATGGTGTTGAACGCTGAAATGTGGTTAATGAACAGCATTCTCACATAGGTGTTCCATATGTCCAGGTGGGAAAGGGCAGTGTGGAGTGTGATTGACATTGCATCATCTCTGGATCTGTTGGGGCGGTATATGAATTGGAGTGGTTCTAAGGTTTCCGGGAGGGTGCTGTTGATGTGAGCCATGATCAGTCTTTCGAAGCACCTCAATGCCTACCGATGTGAGTGCAACGGGGCGGTGATGATTTAGGCAGGTTACCTTTGCTTCCTTGGGCACAGGGACTATCGAGGTCTGCTTGAAACATTTAGGTATTACAGACCCGGTCAAGGAGAGGTTGACAATGTCAGTGAAGACACTTGCCAGATGGTTCGCACATTATTTGAATTACACGTCCTGGTAATCCGTCTGGCCCCCCCGGCTTTGTTAATGTTGACCTGTTTAAAGGTCTTGCTCACATCGGCTACCTAGAGCATTATCAAACAGTCGTCCAGAACAGCTGGTGCTCTCATGTGTGCTTCACTGTTGCTTGCCTCGAAGCGAGCATAAAAGGCATTTAGCTCATCTGGTAGGCTCGCATCACTGGGCAGCTCGCATCTGGGTTTCTCTTTGTAGTCCGTAATAGTTTTCAAGCCCTGCCACATACGATGAGCATCAGAGCCAGTGTAGTAGGATTCAATCTTAATCCTGTATTGACTCTTTGCTTGTTTGATGGATCGTCTGAGGGCATAGTGGGATTTCTTATAAGTGTCTGGATTAGTGTCCTGCTCCTTGAAAACGGCAGTTCTAGCCTTTAGCTCGATGCGGATGTTGCCTGTAATCCATGCCTTCATGTTGGGATATGTACGTGCGGTCACTGTGGGGACGACGTCGTCAATGTACTTATTGATGAAGCCGATGACTGAGGTGGTATACTCCTCAATGCCATTGGATGAATCCCTGAACATATTCCAGTCTGTACTAGCAAAACAGTCCTGTAGCATAGCATCTGTGTCATCTGACCACTTCCGTATTGAGCGAGTCACTGGTACCTCCTGCTTTAGTTTTTGCTTGTAAGCAGGAATCAGGGGCATAGAATTATGGTCAGATTGTCCAAATGGAGGGCGGGAGAGAGCTTTGTATGCATCTATGTGTGTGGAGTAAAGGTGATCTAGAGTTTTTTTCCTCTGGTTGCACGTGACATGCTGGTAGAATGGTTAAATGGTGGTTAAATTTGCCTACGTTAAAGTCCCAGTCGCCTAGGAGCGCATCTTTTGGAAGAGCATTTTCTTGTTTGTTTATGGCCTTATACAGTTGGTTGAGTGCTGTCTTAGTGCCAGGATCTATAATATTAGACGTCGTGCACCAGCTGTTATTGACAAATAGACACACACCCCCACCCCTCGTCTTAACAGGCGTAGCTTCTCTGTTCTGTCGGTGCATGGAAAATCCCACCAGCTAAATATTATCCGTGTTGTTGTTCAGCAACGACTCTGTGAAACATAAGGTATTACAGTTTTTAATGTCCTGTTGGTAGGATAATCTTGATTGTAGGTCATCGATTTTATTTTCCAATGATTGCACGTTGGCAGTGTGGAACGGATGGCAGTGGGGGAATACTCGCTCGCCTACGAATCCTCAGAAGGCAGCCCGAAACCCGCCCCCTTTATCTCCATCTTCTTTTCACGCAAATGACGGGGATTTGGGCCTGTTCAAATCAAATCAAATCAAATCAAATTTATTTATATAGCCCTTCGTACATCAGCTGATATCTCAAAGTGCTGTACAGAAACCCAGCCTAAAACCCCAAACAGCAAGCAATGCAGGTGTAGAAGCACGGTGGCTAGGAAAAACTCCCTAGAAAGGCCAAAACCTAGGAAGAAACCTAGAGAGGAACCAGGCTATGTGGGGTGGCCAGTCCTCTTCTGGCTGTGCAGGGTGGAGATTATAACAGAACATGGCCAAGATGTTCAAATGTTCATAAATGACCAGCATGGTCGAATAATAATAAGGCAGAACAGTTGAAACTGGAGCAGCAGCACAGTCAGGTGGAAGTTGAAACTGGAGCAGCAGCATGGCCAGGTGGACTGGGGACAGCAAGGAGTCATCATGTCAGGTAGTCCTGGGTCATGGTCCTAGGGCTCAGGTCAGTTGAAACTGGAACAGCAGCATGGCCAGGTGGACTGGGGACAGCAAGGAGTCATCATGTCAGGTAGTCCTGGAGCTCAGGTCCTAGGGCTCAGGTCCTCCAGGTGTTCCAGAGAAAGCAGAAGTTCCTTCACGTCGGACTCGTTAAAGGAAAAAGCTTCTTCTACCTCAATTACCTTATACCCCTGCACATCGACTCTGTACTGGTACCGGTACACAAGTTATTGTTACTCATTGTGTTATTATTATTTTTCTATTATTTTTCTCTCTGCATAGTTGGGAATCCATTAAGCTTTCCGCTCTTAGTTTATACGTTTTGTTTGCAAAAGCATGTGATGAATCAAATTTGATGATTTGATTTGAAAGAGAGAGAGAGATTGAGAAAATGAAGGTGTGACAAAGAGAGAGAGAGATAGTGAGAGAAATTAAGGAATGTGTGTGGGAGGGAGGGAGGTTATACAATTGGAGTCTTGTTGCCCGGCCCGGCCGCCAACATTCTCATCTCTCTGGTTACCAAAAAAGAGCACCTCGGTAATTTCAGAGGTATTACGCCCCAGGCTGTCAGCCTGCAAACCAGCACAGGGAAAAAGCTCTAGTGTAAGTCGGGTTGTACTAAAAAAACAAGTGAATAAGAAGAAGATAGGCACACACGCAGACACACACTTTCTTTTTCTCTCTCTCTCTCTCTCTCTCTCTCTCTCTCTCTAACTACAAACGTTCCAGCAACTTTTGAGAATGTTCCCTTAAAAGTCTCATTAAGACATTAAACAAGTTTTTTCCATAGGAATGTTCCTGTGATGATTCCATTCATTTCAAATATAAACTACCCAGAACGTGGTTACCATGTTCTCAGAACTTAAGATATTAATGTTCCAGACACGTTTCATGGGAACGCTGCAAGAACATTTCACGTTTCCAGTTTTCTGTGGGTCTGGAGAATATCCCATCAATGTCCCATCAAACATATACACAGAACGTGGTTGCCATGTTCTCAGAACGTAAGATATTAATGTTCGAAACACGTTTCCTGGGAGCGTTGCGGGAACATTTGCGTCCAAAGAAAATATAAATATACACGAAGTCATGTTACTGAGCCAGCGAAGGCCCTGATTGTTGAACCCCTGATCCATTCATAGTTCTTTGTTTGTAAGGTTAGGAATACTCAGACACAGTGCTTTTCAATCTACAGTATTTCCAATTGACATTATTACATTGTGCATGTTCATTTATACATGAATTGTTATCCAACATATCCTTAATTGGGATTCGAACTCTCAATCGCTTGGTTCCCTTTACTCTGATCTCCCTGTTACACCACCATGGCCGTGCCATGCATCAATTAATCCGATTATTCTCACCATTGATTTGATTTACTTTTTTCAGCAATTGAAGGGCTTTCTGTATAGTTGTCTAATGTAGGTAGGGCATATTAACCTGTTTTAATGATACTCCTGTATCAATATTATCAATCAAATATTTTCTTGAGTGTACTTCTAAACAGAGCTGAGATTTACTTGAAAGTGCATTTACTCTATTGTTGACACCTATCAAGTTGTTTCCAATCTACACAAGTGCCCAGGGAGGAGGGTTTACAGTTTGTTCTGGACAGGGACAAACTATACTGGCCCAACAAGCACATGCTCTAAATACTCTACATCCCTTACTGGCGCAATGATTAGGGTGTTCGTTATTGGTAGTGGTGGCCTGGGTTTGAGGCCCACTAGGGGAGTCACCCTACTCTCTCATTCTTAACAATATACAGTGCATTTGGAAAGTATTCAGACCCCTTTACTTTTTCCAGATTTTGTTACGTTACAGCCTTATTCTGAAATGGATTAAATTGTTTTTTTCCCTCACCTATCTACACACAGCGTCCCATAACGACAAAGCAAAGACTGTATAAAAAAAAAAATGAAGTATCACATTTACATAAGTATTCAGACCCTTTACTCAGTACTCTGTAGAAGCACCCTTGGCAGCGATTGCAGCCTCAAGTCTTCTTGGGTATGACGCTACATGCTTGGCACACCTGTATTTGGGGACTTTCTCCCATTCTTCTTTGCAGACCCTCTCAAGCTTTGTCAGGTTGGATGGGGAGCTTGAACCCGAGCTGAACAGCTATTTTCAGCTCGGGTTCAAGTCTGGGCTCTGGCTAGGTCACTCAAGGACATGCAGAGACTTGTCCCAAAGCCACTCCTGCGTTATATTGGCTGTGTGCTTAGGGTTGTTGTCTTGTTGGAAGAAGAACCTTCGCCCCAGTCTGAGGTCCTGAGCACTCTGGAGCAGGTTTTCATCATGGAGATTGATGTACTTTGCTCCAATCATCTTTCCCTCAAACCTGACTAGTCTCCCAGTCCCTGCAACTGAATAACTTCCCCACAGCATGATGCTACCACCACCATGCTTCACCGTAGGGATGGTGACAGGTTTTCTTCAGACGTGACACTTGGCATTCAGGCCAAAGAGTTCAATCTTGGTTTCATCAGACCAGAGAATCTTGTTTCTCATGGTCTGAGAGTTCTTTAAGTGTGTTTTGGCAAACTCCTTTTACTGAGGAGTGGTTTCCGTCTGGCCACTCTACCATAAAGGCCTGATTGGTGGAGTGCTGCAGTGATGGTTGTCCTTCTGGAAGGTTCTCCCATCTCCACAGAGGAATTCTGAAGCTCTGTCAGAGTGAACATCTGGTTCTTGGTCACCTCCCTGACCGAGGACCTTCTCCCCGATTGCTCAGTTTGGACAGCAGCCAGCTCTATGAAGAATCTTGTTGGTTCCAAACTTATTCCATTTAAGAATGATGGAGGCCACTGTGTTCTTGGGGACATTCAATGCTGCATGTTTTGGTACCCTTCCCAAGATCTTTGCATCGGCATAATCCAGTCTCTGAGCTCTACGGACAATTCGTTCGACCTCATGGGTTGATTTTTGCTCTGACATGCACTGTCAACTGTGGAACCTTATATAGACAGGTGTGTGCCTTTCCAAATCATGTCCAATCAATTGAATTTACCACCAAGTGGACTCCAATCAAGTTATAGAGACTCAAGGATGATCAATGGAAACAGGACGCACCTGAGCTCCATTTTGAGTCTCATAGCAAAGGGTCTGAATACTTATGTAAATAAGGTATTTCTGTTTTGAAGGTTTTATAAATTTGCTAAAAGTTCTAAAAAACTATTTTAAATGTGTCATTAGTGGGTATTGTGTGTAGATTGATCAGAAAAAATATGCATTTAATGAATTTTGTACTGTATGTCAAATAACATTTTAACAGTCGCATGCAAATATTTTACAGATGTTATCACGGTCGCAGCGAAATGCTTATGTTCCTAGCTCCAACAGTGCAGTAATACAAATGTGATGTTAATGTCATTATTGCCGTTTTGAATTGAGTTTATTAGACATTTCGATGGTTTATATGGAAATGTCATTAGAACACTTGGAACTATTATTTATGCGTCTTTGTTCGTTATGATTTTTCCTCTTTCACATATTTCTGGAACTTTGGCTACCAGCTCTGTGCCTTCGTGCACGACCTCCAGACTCTTTTTCCAATTTGATGTGGTGTTTCTGGATAAAGAGATCAATGCTGCCTTTGCAGAGTTTGCATTTGACAAAAATGTTGTTCTCTTTCTCCTCGATTAACTGACAAACAATGGGAGCATTTCCACACAGAAAAGGTTAAGCGGGGTAACAACACATCTTTCTTTGATTTCCGGCTCTACAATAGCCCATTGGAATTGGGTTTGCCTATAGCATGAATTTCCTTAGCATGAGACAAGACTTAAAAAAATATATATATTATAAGTATATATAACACGCTGTAGATATGCATCTGAAAGAAATATACTTGAAAAAGTAACAGTAATTAAAATACAATATTTGAAAACACTACCTCATTATATTACTCCATTACTCATAAAAGTAAGTATGTAATTATTACTTATTACAAATATTTTCTTACTAACTTTAAAAAAAATTCTGTATTGGTGGTGGAAGGTGGCCGAGCAAAAGTGGTGTTTGTCAGACCATGAGACATCGTGGAAATTGGTCTTCTCACGAAATCATCTGTAGTGTAAGAACAGTTTGGCCTACAAAACTATTATGACCACTACAAGTGTCACAGAACTCGACTAAAGGTAATCCATACAAACGAATGGAAGTATCGATGGAGTTTTGTGCCAAAAGAAATAAGGGGCTAGATATATGTCAACAACAACAAAAAAAGACTTAGACTTGAATATTTAAATGGCAAATGTGAGAAAGTACAGATATGCCACTAAATAAACACATTTCTGATATTCTAGGAATATGTCCGCAATGTTCTGGGTATGTTTCTATCAGAATCAACACTATCACCTGGGCCATGTTTCTACCAGAATCAATAATATCACCTGGACCATGTTTCTATCAGAATCAATACTACCACCTGGGCCATGTTTCTATCAGAATCAATACTACCACCTGGACCATGTTTCTATCAGAATCAATACTACCACCTGGGCCATGTTTCTACCAGAATCAATACTATCACCTGGGCCATGTTTCTATCAGAATCAATAATATCACCTGGACCATGTTTCTATCAGAATCAATACTACCACCTGGACCATGTTTCTATCAGAATCAATACTACCACCTGGACCATGTTTCTACCAGAATCAATACTATCACCTGGACCATGTTTCTATCAGAATCAATACTACCACCTGGACCATGTTTCTACCAGAATGAATACTATCACCTGGACCATGTTTCTATCAGAATCAATACTACCACCTGGACCATGTTTCTATCAGAATCAATACTACCACCGGGACCATGTTTCTATCACCTGGACCATGTTTCTATCAGAATCAACACTATCACCTGGACCAGGTTTCTATCAGAATCAACACTACCACCTGGACCATGTTTCTACCAGAATCAATACTACCACCTGGACCATGTTTCTACCAGAATCAATACTACCACCTGGACCATGTTTCTACCAGAATCAATACTACCACCTGGGCCATGTTTCTATCAGAATCAACCAAAATTTGATCATATTACTCCAGTGCTAGCCTCTCTACACTGGCTTCCTGTCAAAGCAAGGGCTGATTTCAAGGTTTTACTGCTAACCTACAAAGCATTACATGGGCTTGCTCCTATCTATCTCTCTGATTTGGTCCTGCCATACATACCTACACGTACGCTACGGTCACAAGACGCAGGCCTCCTAATTGTCCCTAGAATTTCTAAACAAACAGCTGGAGGCAGGGCTTTCTCCTATAGAGCTCCATTTTTATGGAACGGTCTGCCTACCCATGTCAGAGACGCAAACTCGGTCTCAACCTTTAAGTCCTTACTGAAGACTTATCTCTTCAGTGGGTCATATGATTGAGTGTAGTCTGGCCCAGGAGTGGGAAGGTGAATGGAAAGGCTCTGGAGCAACGAACCGCCTTTGCTGTCTCTGCCTGGCCGTTTCCCCTCTTCCCACTGGGATTCTCTGCCTCTAACCCTATTACAGGGGCTGAGTCACTGGCTTACTGGGGCTCTCTCATGCCGTCCCTGGAAGGGGTGCGTCACCTTGATTCACTGATGTGGTCATCCTGTCTGGGTTGGCGCCCCCCCTTGTGTTGTGGCATGGCAGAGATCTTTGTGGGCTATACTCAGCCTTGTCTCAGGATGGTAAGTTGGTGGTTGAAGATATCCCTCTAGTGGTGTGGGGGCTGTGCTTTGGCAAAGTGGGTGGGGTTATATCCTTCCTGTTTGGCCCTGTCTGGGGGTGTCCTCGGATGGGGCCACAGTGTCTCCTGACCCCTCCTGTCTCAGCCTCCAGTATTTATGCTGCAGTAGTTAATGTGTCGGGGGGCTAGGGTCAGTTTGTTATATCTGGAGTACCTCTCCTGTCCTATTCGGTGTCCTGTGTGAATCTAAGTGTGCGTTCTCTAATTCTCTCTTTCTCTCTCTCTCTCTCTCTCGGAGGACCTGAGCCCTAGGACCATGCCCCAGGACTACCTGACATGATGACTCCTTGCTGTTCCCAGTCCACCTGGCCGTGCTGCTGCTCCAGTTTCAACTGTTCTGCCTTATTATTATTCGACCATGCTGGTCATTTATGAACATTTGAACATCTTGGCCATGTTCTGTTATAATCTCCACCCGGCACAGCCAGAAGAGGACTGGCCACCCCACATATGCTCTCTCTAATTCTCTCTTTCTTTCTCTCTCTCGGAGGACCTGAGCCCTAGGACCATGCCCCAGGACTACCTGACATGATGACTCCTTGCTGTCCCCAGTCTACCTGACCGTGCTGCTGCTCCAGTTTCAACTGTTCTGCCTTATTATTATACGACCATGCTGGTCATTTATGAACATTTGAACATCTTGGCCATGTTCTGTTATAATCTCCACCCGGCACAGCCAGAAGAGGACTGGCCACCCCACATAGCCTGGTTCCTCTCTAGGTTTCTTCCTAGGTTTTGGCCTTTCTAGGGAGTTTTTCCTAGCCACCGTGCTTCTACACCTGCATTGCTTGCTGTTTGGGGTTTTAGGCTGGGTTTCTGTACAGCACTTTGAGATATCAGCTGATGTACGAAGGGCTATATGAATACATTTGATTTGATTTGATTTGAACCATGTTTCTACCACCTGGACCATGTTTCTATCAGAATCAATACTACCACCTGGGCCATGTTTCAACAACAAATTAGGAATGTTAAAAGCACTGTGTGTGAGTAGCCTTCATTTTGCCAACAGACAAAAAAGAGCTATCTGTGATTGGATCAGCGGTCCACCATTCAGGGCCTTGATGCACTAGGCAACAGTAACAACGTGTGATGTATAATGAGACACGTTTCTTTGGGACCATCAGGAGAAGTCAGAAACGTTCTTGCCACGTTCCCATGAAACACGTCTACAACATTAATATCTTACATTCTGAGAACATGGCAACCACGTTCTGTGTATGTTTGATGTGACGGTGAAGGTATATTCTCCTAACCCTCTCCTAACCCTAACTGTACATGGGAATGGTCTTGCAACATTCCCATGAAACATGTCTAGAACATGTGTTGTATATTCTGAGACCATTGTCACCACATTCCTAAATAGGTTCTCCTTGATATTAAGGGAATGTTCTCCTAACTTTAACACCAAAACATGCTAGAGAGGTTTCTCAGAAGGTTTTTGCTAACATAGATAGAATGTTCCCCTAACTGATGGAAAACGGGACCTCAAACATTAGAATAGAATCTACGGTTAACACGACAAAAACGTTCTCTCAACCTAGAATTGTTAGCTGGATATGGATCTCTCTCTCTCTCTCTCTCTCTGTCTCTCTGTCTCAACCACATGAGTAAATGCAGCATGTCCTTACTCCAATCACAGGTTAATTTCTTGGCAGTTCTAGTCCTATTATCATGCCACAGATGGCCATGGGAGAAGTTAATTCTTGTTCTATTTACTCAGTTCACGCCTGTGATTCCCTGCTGGATCCTCTGATCCTCGATAAAATCTGGGCTCTGGGAGGTAGAGTTTCATACTGTATGTGGGCTTCCGCTTTTAGAAAGAGGACAGAGAGAGGGTGGTGAGAGAGGGGGAGGGAGGGGAGAGAGGGGGGAGAGAGGGAGGGAGCATGGGAATGAGAGAGTGAGAGAGAGAGAGAGAGAGAGAGAGAGAGAGAGAGAGCATTTGTCTGCCCCTCCTCCCTGTGGTGAATTTACTGTATATGGCAGACAGACAAGACAGCAGCAACAGCACACCTGCAAATAGTACCTAACTCTCAGACATGAGACCAACCCCAGGTCATAAACATGAAGTATGGATCAGGTTATAGGGTTTTGGAGCTGGGGGCCAGACAAACAGATAGGAAATCAGACAGGCAGACAGACAGTACAGACAGTACAGAGTTATATAGTATGTGAAGTTAGCTGCCCCACCTGCTGTCCTGTTCTCTCCAGCCATCATTCCTCAACATGTTAAACCCCTGGCAAGCCTGGAGTCCTCCCACCTGCCTCACCTGTTCCTCTGTTCCTGTTCCTTCCTTCTGGACGTGAATGATGTTCGCCGCCCGACCGTCAGATGGCCATTTCCACTTTTACATAATTCCCCCTCCCTCTGTCTCTCCTTCGCTCCCTCCCTCCCTCCCTTCCTCTCTCATTTCTTTTCTTCCTCCTTCCTTAAAGATGGCTGTAAGATGAAAGAAAGCCGTGGCCCTGGCCTTGCCTTATCACAGTCTTTTAGAGCTTGTGTGAAAACTTGGCAGCACCTCGGTTCAGGAGAAATATCATTGGGGATTAGAGTTCTAGGACAAACCTGACTATTCACACTTGGCATTAGGCAAGACAGCCTCAGTACAAGAAGGATATTTTTTTATTCCTTCAATTTAACTTTAATTACTCAAATCTCTGTGAGGGCACACAAGAAAAGCCCAGGCATTTGTGTCTGGAAGATTAGCCGACTGCCCTGCCAAGTCCGCGCGGCGCTGCATCGTTAGATAGAATTCAAATTCAAATCCGGGCTAAAGACAGTGCAGCTGTCACCCCCCTGGCCTGCAAAGCCCCCCTTGGATCAGAATGAGCTGTCCTCCCTCTGCCTGCTTCTTTTCTCATCTCTCCTCTGTCTCTTCCCTGAGGAACCTAATCCCGCTCTCCCCGCTGACTGTCACCGCTAAAATAAAGCCATAAAAAAGCCTCTGAAATAATTAGTAATTAAAAATAAAAATGTTGTTTTGCTCTTTGGTCGTTTCCGTCTCCTCTGCTCTACTCTGTTCGACTGTGTTGCAGGAGTCAGGTGGGGAATGTGGCAGTGTGGCATCATAGGTGTCAGGGGTGCTGCCTCTCTCTGTTGCCAATGAAGTCTATTTTCTGATTCATGTCTTCATTCATATGGAGAGATGGAAGAAAGGAGGAAGAGAGAAGGAGGGATGTGCCAACAGTGGTATTAGGCTAAATGCTCTCTCTCTCTCTCTCTCTCTCTCTCTCTCTCTCTCTCTCTCTCTCTCTCTCTCTCTCTCTCTCTCTCTCTCGCACTCCTGGTTTATGACAGGAGAGGTCTCTTGGAAAACTTACTGAGTGCTTTTCTTTGAGTGGCAAGAAAGTAATTTTTCTCTCTTTGTTGTCGGAGGGAGATGTGTAGGAATGCACTGGTGTTTCTTACTGACATGAGTACTATGAGAGATACGAAGCCTCGTCGGGGGGTTTGTGTAATCTTCTCAAAGTAGCACTTTCTCCCCCTCTCTCTCTTCCTTTCCCTCCTTCTCTCCCTCTCCCCATCATATCTAACGTATCTTTAAAAGGCTGCTCATTGGGAGCGTCTCCCAGTGCTGAAATCCCCACTAGTTGTGCGTCTTTCCGAGCAATCGACTTTGCAAGCACCTGCAATGTCTTAGATAAGTAGCTAGTCTTATCTCCTTTAGGAGAGGACCCCCATTATCCTGGGTTTCGAGGGCAGATACCCCCGGTGTGCCACGGGGCACCAATGATAATCCACGACGCCACACAGCCAAATCCTGGTAAAGTGATCCTAAATTGACAAAACCTCTATCCTCTGGACTAGGTTAAGCCACATCTATTAGCTGTGTTTGGGATAAGGGTTTTCTCAGCCTACGCTGCGTGGCCCACTAAAGTAGAAAGTCATTGGTCCTGCCATTGTTAGGGTTATCTTCCTGTTTAAGCTCCGGCGATGTGGTGATGTCTGGTGGCCGCAAGGGTCTACATGTCTCTACTACAGGCTCCACCATCTCTCTCCTACAGGGGCCACCACACTTCTCCTAACAGGGGCCACCACACTTCTCCTAACAGGGGCCACCACCCCTCTCCTAACAGGGGCCACCACCCCTCACCTAACAGGGGCCACCACCCCTCTCCTACAGGGGCCACCACACTTCTCCTAACAGGGGCCACCACACTTCTCCTAACAGGGGCCACCACCCCTCTCCTAACAGGGGCAACCACCCCTCACCTAACAGGGGCCACCACCCCTCTCCTACAGGGGCCACCACACTTCTCCTAACAGGGGCCACCACACTTCTCCTAACAGGGGCCACCACCCCTCTCCTAACAGGGGCCAACACCCCTCTCCTACAGGGGCCACTACCCCTCACCTAACAGGGGCCACCACCCCTCTCCTACAGGGGCCACCACACTTCTCCTAACAGGGGCCACAACCCCTCTCCTCAGATTGTGAATTACAGGGGGGGTCAGACCCCCGAATGAGACATGAGCTCCCCTAAATGCAAACAAAAGTTACAACTTTTTTCATGGCGATGAACATTGCAGCCTAGTCAAGAAAGTTGACATTATGTTAGATTGGCCATCCCTTTTTTCAGGACAGTACCACATTTAACCCCCTTTGCAGGTGTCCCAACTTTTCTTTCTACAAAAAAGGTCAATTAGTCAACAAGAACCATCAATTTATTCAGGCTAGAAGAGTGCTTTGGGATTTTGTAATAGATGTCTCGTTCCGTTTATCAAATATCGGAATACCCCTTTCCGGTACGGGCCAGTATGGCAGTCGGTTCTCCAAACAGGTACTCCCTCCAACCCTCATGAAGTTCTGTAAAAACACAAGCTCATCATGCCATAATGGAGGAGAATAACATTAAGCTATACTACACACACAGATAGCCCTGACTAGTGCTCCGCTGCATCTGGTTATTTAGTTGGCCCAGTCCATGTGTGCAGTAATTGATTGGCATGCTGGAATTAGAAGGGGCTTGCAGTGCTGAGAGGGGAGCTGGCATGGGCCTGATACATTAAATATCTGGCACGGCTCAGCCAGCCATCTGATTATGCTTTCAAAGGGCCCAGACCTGGGCCTGATTATAACCAACCGACCAGATGTAAGGGCCTGGAAGGCCCCCATAGGCGTCCTCGCAGAGCGCCGGAAAGGATGGCAAGGAGAGCCGCGGCGCAGGGCGCTGGATGAAGTCATGGCACGCCAACCTAATTATGGGACGCCGACCAACAGAGGGGGCTCGTCTTAAAACAACCAATCAGGTCCGGGCTGAGGATGACGTAGGCGAGACTGTACCTCCCTATAGCAGTGTAGCTTGTAGTGTAGAACAGTAAACCCACATCGACAGACAGGCAGGCAGCCAGAGAGAGCAAAAATAAAAGTGAGTTCCTCAGAAAGCAGGAAGAAAATAATCCATGGGAAGAGTGAAGAAATGACATAAAACTCCTGAAGGACTTTTCTTACTGCCTTCCTCTGACTTCCAACAAGCCGCAAGAGCCAAGTTAATAACCCCCCCTCCTCCTCCCCTTCCTCCTTCCTTCCCTCCCTCCCCCTCACCCCTCTCCCTGTCTCCCCTGGCCTAAGGGAGGGGATAGCGATTAATATCTGCCTACCTTGTTACCTAATTCATTATGGAATAGTAGTTAATTTGATTTGATATTATTTTAATAAAATTCTGTAATATATTAGATTGTTTCAGGCTATCAAAATCATTTTCCAATTATTACGGTTACTCAACCAAGTCTCTTTTTTCCCCTCTGCGAGCGGCAGTTGGTCTGACTTTGAATACATTAGCTGCTACAACTCCATCCCTCCGCCGCCGCTGCCGATTGAAGGAATAAGAAATATATATGCCTGATTACACCAGAAATGTTATTACTGGTAATGCGCGGCTGCCCCGCAGTAGAGATCCAAACGGCCCATAGATTGATGTGTGATTTGGGCAACATGACGCCTTAAATGCTTTTGATTATGTCCTTGTAGAGGGAAGAAAAAAGAGAATAGATCAGATTTATTTTTATGCTAATAGCCCAGGCCTTGTGTTTAGAACCTCCATTAATTAGTAACATGGTTGAGCAACTCTGCCCTTCTTGTCGCATCAAGGCACACTGGGCCCCGGCTCGGGGTATGACACACACATACACAGACACGCACACATTGACACACACACCCTCCCTCCTTCCTCCGTCCTCCCTACTTTGCCCTCCAGTCTTTGATAGGAAAGGGAAAGCTATCACAGAGCTGGGAGATATGGACTCTCTGCCTTTCACATTGGAAGGCCTTCAAACACACACACACACACATACATCCAGACAGACAGGCTCATAACTGTATACATAGGGCCAGGAGTTTTTCCTGAACTTGTGACCTGACCTGTCATATGTCAGGTCACATGTTCAGGAGCAACTCCTGGTCCTATCTACCTATAAGTCATCTGTTTCAGAAGGAATGTAAAGTTGATGCTGTTGTTAACATACAACATAATCAATGTCTGCATTGAGAGAGAGGGAGGGAGGGAGGGAGGGAGGGAGGGAGGGAGGGAGGGAGGGAGGGAGGGAGGGAGGGAGGGAGGGAGGGAGGAAGGAAGGAAGGAAGGAAGGAAGGAAGGAAGGAAGGAAGGAAGGAAGGAAGGAAGGAAGGAAGGAAGGAAGGAAGGAAGGAAGGAAGGAAGGAAGGAAGGAAGGAAGGAAGGAAGGAAGGAAGGAAGGAAAAGGAAGGAAGGAAGGGGGGAGAAATGTATTTTATTTTATTAGAATCTCTTTTAGTCTAATCTTGCAAGTGTCCTGAAACATTAAAATACAATGTATAATACAATCACATTTTCACATATTTCAAACTGTTACAAACAGACATAATACACTGACATACAGTGAGCTCCAAAAGTATTGGGACAGTGAAACATTTAGTAAACATCTGTAGTCCAGCACTTTGACACAATGATACAATGACTATGAAGTTAAAGGGCAGACTGTCAACTTTAATTTGAGGGTATTTTCATCATATCGGGTGAACCGTACAGAAATTACAGCACTTTTTGTACATAGTCACCCCATTTTAGGGGACCAATACACTTATATGTTTATTAAAGCTGCTATATGTAACTTTTTGGGCAACCTGACCAAATTCACATAGAAATATGTGTTATAGATCTGTCATTCTCATTGAAACCAAGCCTAAGAAGCTGTACATCTTTTCTATGTGCACTATTTCTATGCTTCCCATTCCTTTCTGTTTGTACACTAGCTGAAAACACAATATTTTTGGCTATGGAAAATATATTTCTACACTATACTAAATTAGGAGAACTATTAACATTTTTGCAACCAGGAAATGGTGGAGCGATATCTACATACTGCATCTTTAAAGTTAAAGTAGTAGTAGTAGTTAAAAGTGAAGTATTGGTCCCATATTCATAGCAGGCTGTTTGTTTTGGTTGTGTTCAGAATGTTTTGTGCCAAATGGATATTCATGGTAAATTATGTTTTATGTCATTTTGGTGTCTGTAACTTTCTCACTCATCATTATTCACAATTCATTCAGGATTATCATGGTAGCATCCGCATTAATGTAGAAGTGTTAATAAACACACTCTATTCTTATTTAAAATAAAAGTGACTCCAAAATGGTGCATTATTACATTAATATATACATAAGTGTATTTGTCTGCACACTTTTGGTCCCCTAAAATGGACAACTATGTACAAAAAGTGCTGTAATTTCTAAATATGGATGACAATAACCTCAAATTAAATGGAATGAAAGCTGACAGTGTGCACTCCAAAGTGCTGGAGTACAGAGCCAAAACAACAACAAAATGTGTCACTGTCCCAATACTTTTGTAGCTCACTGTATTGACCAGATAAACTCTAACCAGATAGATTGGTTCCTTATTCTACCATAGTCAGAGACAACCTTTCAATGTCTTACATTTAAGCGGTTCTAAAGTATTGTTTTGAATTTATACACTGAGTGTACAAGCCATTAGGAACACCTGCTCTTTCCATTAAATAGACTGAGCAGGTGAATCCAGGTGAAAGCTAGGATCCCTTATTGATGTTGCCGTGCTAAATCCACTTCAATCAGTGTAGATGAAGGGGAGGACACAGGTTAAAGAAGGATGTTAAAGCCTTGAGACAATTGAGACATGCATTGTGTATGTGTGTCATTGAGGGTGAATGGTCAAGACAAAATATTGAAGTGCCTTTGAACGGGGTATGGTAGTAGGTTTCCCATGTGTGTCAAGAATGGTCCACCACCCAAAGGACATCCAGCCAACTTGACACAACTGTGGGAGCATTGGAGTAAACATGTGCCAGCATCCCTGTGGAACGCTTTTGACACTTTGTACACTCCACTCCTCAACGAATTGAGGCTACTCTGAGTGCAAAAGGGGGTGCAGCGTGCCACTCAATATTAGGAAGGAGTTCCTAATGTGTTGTACACTGTGTAGATTTTTTTTGGAAGAATGGGTATATAGAGTATGTCTCTGTAAATTAGTTGTCTTCTTTTTTATCCGCAAAATGATTGTCAATGTCAGCTGATTTTGTCATTGTTCTCCTGTCAACCTCCACACTAGATGGGTATGATGAGATAGATGTAACAAAGTAAGCCCTTAATTGTTTCCCATAACTTTTTTTGGAACGTTTTTACAATCAATAACAGCATTTTTGTCAAATAAAGTTGTTGTTTTCTTGAGAAAGAGAGAGAAAGTGTGTGAGCGAGAGAGAGCGAGAGAGAAAGAAAGAGAGAGAGAAAATATGGGTTGAGAGGGCGTGAGAGTGAGAGAGAATTCCAAAAGCAGTTCTGCATGGAAGTGTGGGCCAAAATTCCTCCACAGCGATGTGAGTGGCTGATCAACAACTACAGGAGTGTTTGGTTGCAGTCATTGCAGCTAAAGGTGGCACAACCAGTTATTGAGTGTAAGCAGGCAGTTACTTTTTCACACAGGATAATTGGTGTTGCATAACTTTGTTATTTGTCAACTCAGTTTCCCTTGATCTAATATTAGGTTTTGGTTGAAGATCTGAGAACATTCCGTGTCAAAAAAGATGCAAAAATAGAGAAAATCAGAAAGGGGCAAGTATTGCAAAAATCGCTGAAGTTGGAGACTTATATCTCCCTCACTAACTTTAAGCATCAGCTATCTGAGCAGCTAACAGATCGCTGCAGCTGTACACAGCCCATCTGTAAATAGCCCATCCAACTACCTACCTCATCCCCATATTGTTTTTATTGACTTTTTTGGCTCTTTTGCACTCCGGTATTTCTACTTGCACATCATCTGCACATCTACCACACCGGTGTTAATTTGCTAAATTGTAATTACTTCGCAACTATGGCCTATTTATTGCCTTTACCTCCTTACTTCATTTGCACGCACTGTATATAGATTTTTTTGCTATTGTGTTATTGACTGTACTTTTGTTAATCCCATGTGTAACTCTGTGTTGTTGTTTTTGTCGCACTGCTTTGCTTTATCTTGGCTAGGTCGCAGTTGTATATGAGAAGTTGTTTTCAACTGGCCTACCTGGTGAAATAAAAAATAAATGTAAAAAATATATATATATAATTGTATAACTGTAATGAGCAGGATAGACTCTAGCAATGGGAATTTCAAACCGCTCTTTGAATAATTTATTATGATGCATGGTATAATTCAATAGCTATAGTTCATTCTTACATGGTCTATGTTTAAGCTGCTTTTGAAAGCAAAAGTCAAATTGAAAACATTATTGGCATTGTTGAATTCAATTTTCAAAACCCCAAGCTACTGTAGGAGGACTGATAGTTTGGTTAGCTAAGCTAGCAAGTATGTTTGTTTGGTTACCAAAGCAACTACTGTAGCCATCTTGGAAACGTGCTAGCTACTCCAGTGAACGTTGAATACTTTTTTACCTGCAAATGAACACATTTCTAGTGGCAAATATAGCCTTAGTAAAAGTGTGATGATCAACTCGAGGTTCCATGAGTTCTCTGGAAGGTTAGTGCCACTCTGCTAATACATTGTGGCGCACACCTACCGTGTTGTGCATTCTTTCCCATAGAACGCATTGCCCTTCATTGATTACCTTACTTATTTCACTCCACCTCTAATTAACATCAAACCTCAGATCTCTCACACGCAGATAGAGGCATGATTCTAGAAGCCTTCTGAGGTTAACTCTAGAGGCCTCTCTTGTAGTCCACCTACCAAAAAAAGGCTTCAGAATTTTTTTTATCTGAACCAGAAAACAAAACCGCCGAGTTTCAACATCATTACGTAGATCATTTTATGAGTATGAACACATGAATATGGTTCAAAACTTGTAAAGGTTGTTCTTTAATACAATTTCATACATCAGTATTTTGGGTAATTTTCCCTAGCAACATTATAAGGTTGCCATGTTACATGTTTGTTACCATTGTGACACACTTGTCCATGTGTCCATGCTTGCAGAAAGCAACGTATGTACCGGACCAGAGGAATCCCTAAAAATAATACGAGATAGGAAGCTGTTGAAAGATGCTAAATGTATTTTTTTAGAGACTAGCAGGCGAAGGCAATGATGGCACTTGTAGGCTAAATACAGCTGCCAAAATGTCTTCGATTAATGGAGAAAACCACTGTACATGGTTAAAACATAGTTCCTCGTTTCAGAGTTCATCTGGACCAGCGAAGGACCAGTAACACGTGTTGCTTAAGCGTATGCCAGGACGAACACCAACCACTGTCCCCACTGGGCACACACTGGTTGAACCAACATTGTTCCACGTTACGTCAGCAAAATGACGTAGTACCAATGTGGAATGACCAGTTTGTTCTGTGTGCCAGTGTGCAACAAAAGTAACCAAGCTGAGACATAGCAAAGTCGGAACGCTGCTATGGAAATAACCCAAGATGCTCTTTGACTTCGATAATAATACATAAATGAACTTTTATAACATTATCTCCATAATGTTGTTGAAATGTTGCAGTTTTGTTTCCTGGGTAACGGAACCACACATTTTTGGTGGGTGGCTGTTGGACTATCGCTACTCTCTCTATCGTTCCACATTCTAAATGAAATTTCACTCATGCTGCCAAACATACCCTCATCAAACTGACCATCCTACCGATCCTCGACTTCGGTGATGTCATCTATAAAATAGCCTCAAACACTATACTCAACAAATTGGATGCGGTCTATCACAGTGCCATCCGTTTTGTCACCAAAGCCCCATATACTACCCACCACTGTGACCTGTATGCTCTCGTCGGCTAGCACTCGCTACATATTCGTCACCAAACCTACTGGCTCCAGGTCATCTACAAGTCTGTGCTAGGTAAAGCTCCGCCTTATCTCAGTTCACTGGTCACCATAGCAGCACCCACCCGTAGCACGCGCTCCAGCAGGTATATCTCACTTGTCACCCCCAAAGCCAATTCCTCCTCTGGTCGTCTTTCCTTCCAGTTCTCTGCTGCCAATGACTGGAACAAACTGCAAAAATCTCTGAAGCTGGAGACTCATATCTCCCTCACTAGCTTTAAGCACCAGCTGTTAGAGCAGCTCACAGATCACTGCACCTGTACATAGCCCATCTGTAAACAGCCCATCTATCTACCTACCTCATCCCCGTACTGTATTTATTTATTTATCTTGCTCCTTTGCACTCCAGTATCCCTACTTGCACAGTCATCTTCTGCACATCTACCATTCCCGTGTTTAATTACTATATTGTAATTACTTTGCCACCATGGCCTATTTATTGCCTTAACTCCCTTATCTTACCTCATTTGCACTCACTGTATATATACTTTTTGTTTTCTTTTGTTCTACTGTATGATTGACTATGTTTTGTTTATTCCATGTGTAACTCTGTGTTGTTGTATGTGTCGAATTGCTATACTTTATCTTGGCCAGGTCGCAGTTGCAAATGAGAACTTGTTCTCAACTAGCCTATCTGGTTAAATAAAGGTGAAATAAAATAAATTTAAAAAATGCCAGGGATCTTCTTCTCTGTTAGAGTTCTACCTGGCTGGGATCAGCTGCATACAGTATATGATACGTGACTAGATTCACCCTTAAGTCTGATAAAGGACAAATTTCCTTCTGTCTTGTTTTGTCTTTAAATTGAATCATAATTGAATCAACATGTGTCTAAGAATTGAATCAACATTTTCCATGAATCAATTATTCATTCTGTCTTCTGATACTAATTCTAAAGTACAGGTTTAACAACGCTATATTTATGTCCACTTGGGATGACAGGGCCATGTTCCTGTACCGGACAGCACAGTAGAGTACACTACAGTCAATGGTTGAGGAATCCTGAAAAAACATTGGTCCACCTTTGTAAAACCACCTCTCTCTCTGTGGGTCTGTGTGCTGTTGGTGCCAGAGGTGCCCTAGAGTAGGTACTATCTGTTATAACTGAGGGCAGGCTGCAGTTTCACGATCTTCACTGCTATGGAACTCATCATTTAACTTTGACTCCATCCTGGCATCCAACCAAGACATGCTGATCTACTGCCAGAATACGCAAGCTACTCCTGCTTTTAGTGGAGGTTGGGTTTGTTTTTGACAATGCCCTACTTTTTATATGTTATTGATTCATTGCGTGACATTTTTTTTTATTTTTCTTATTTTCCTTTTGCCAGCCAGACATTATCATGATTTATAGAAGAGTCCATTTTGTTTTCAGTTCAGAGACACTGGAATCAAAGCACCAGGCAGTACTTTATCTTGGTTTATTGGAAGTATTATCCTGGTCAGTTAAATGTATTTAAGTATATATTTAGATAAAAATAGTTTTCAAAGCGGCAGATTTCATTGTTTTCTATGTCAGTGATGAATCTATCTTTTTGGATAGTGACTCGCTAGAGAAGAAAAATGTAGGATTTGCTTTCCCCTCCACTATATTATTTCCTTTATAGGAAAAGCTAAACTCATTGAAGGACTGGGGCTGGGCTTTCCGAATCTGATTACTCTACCTTTCCTTTGAAACTACCCCATCTGCACTGCATTGCATTCGCCATTGTGGTTTGACATTTAATTAACATGTCAAAAAATATTTTGGTCATCATTTGAAGTTTCCCCTGGGGTATTTGCCCACAAGCCAGGAATGTTCCCATCCATTAGGGCAGAAAAGCTTCCTCCTTCTTTCTCTCCTCTCTCTGATCTGCTCTGCCTGGTCTGAGGACACCAGTATAGGTTACTGGTTGGAAAACTGGAAGTGCAACTCAAATCTCTCACCCTGTTCTCGTTACAATCTGAGTACATGATGAAACAAGGAGTTGAATATGCAAACCAGGGTGGTTACGACGTGTGGTTATATCAAGTTGGCTGGGGATTTTATAATGACTCTCTCTCTCTCTCTCTCTCTCTTTCTCTCTCTTCTCCCCCCTCTCTGTATTTGAACTCTCCCCCACACAGACACAACAATTTCAATGAGCTCTTACGTACACTAGAAGGAAGAAAAACACCAAAAAAATCCTACACGCACGCACACACACACAGGACACAATACATTAAAAAAACATGAAAACCCACCTTTGTCTGAATCAGGTAACAATACTGTAGCTGTCTATCAGAGAAACACAAAGGCCTTTAAGAAGCACCCTGCGGTTACTAAGATTCAACATAAAAAGAATGTGAACAGGCGAGTGACGTATTATGATTTATACCATGAGGACCGAGCATAATAGAACAATAGCTGTAGTCTGACTGTAGGTTGGAACTGAACACACAAAGAAAAGGCTGTAGGAATCGTAGCAAATGGGAGAGGAGAGCATGTCCTCAAGGAAGAACAGTGGGCAGCACGAAGCTACCTGAGGCTTGGCAGGGTTGGTGTTTTGTGATAATTATCAAGTGGTCAAGTTACATAGCAGCTCCTCAGACCTGAAGGTGGTTATTTGATAACTGTTTGGCATGTTGATGAGGGCTTTATGGCTGTGATTGTTAGTGAAAAATGTATGGGCCATATCGATGGACATGATGTGAACATGCACGCACATGAAGGCACAAGCACACAGGTTTCTCTCTCTCTCTCTCAACAGTGTCAGAGATGATGTGAACACGCACACAAGCATGCACACACTCTCTCGCTGTCTCTCTCCCTCGCTCTTTCTCTACACTGGTGCTGCTTGCTGTTGTTTTAAATTCAACCCACCTCTTTGGTTACTGTAACTTTTAGTTTAACCTCCATGTGACTTCAACACAGCTCTTTTTAAGTGAGCTTCTCCATCAAGACGACCAGGGGCACTGTGCCTCCCCACACCCCGACTCCCTGAGCCTTAAAACCCTCCTCTTATGTTCTTGCAGATTGAAAGTGTCCAGCGTATTATTCAAATGACACACATACAGCCTTGCCGGGCGCCTCTCTTTCTCTCTCTCTCCTTTCTCTTTCTCTCCGTCTTTCTCTCTCTCTCTCTCTCTCAATCTCTCTCACTCTCTCTTTATTTCCCTTTCACATTATTTTTGAAGACAACTGCAGGCAGGAGAGGAGGATAAGAATCCCAGTTGCAGGCACTTCTTCTTCCTCCTCAGCCTGATTTGAATAAAGAGCTTTGAATTAAGTGGACAGGGCCTCCTCAGAAAAGCAACGGTGCGCCTTTAAGAAAAAACACCATGCCAGGGTAAATTATTTTGATTGACGTTACGAGGAAATTTCTTCGCTAGCTGATTTAATTGCGATTGCCAGGGGGCATCTTCGGGGGCCAGGTAACGGGTCTTTTCGGAGTGGGGGAGGGGTGTTTTATCTCCCCTCTGTCTCCCTGTGGTACGGTCCACCCGGGCACACTGGGCTAGAGGGCAGTGGAACAAAGACAACTGCATGTCTATGAGCTCACCGGTTCCCCTTTGCCTTCTGAAAACAAAGCCTCTGGAATGGGCAGCCAAAGTGTGAAAATGGATTTCCAAGCTCATTTGATGTTAAGTCTTTAGTGTTAAAAGTGACACATTCATTGATAAAAAAAAAAGCAAGCGGGATGGAGGGAGGGAGGGAGGGAGAGGGGGGTATAGCAAGAGAGAGAAGCGGTGCATCTTCTGACAAACAGCGTGCTGCCATTCTTTGGACGGAGGAGGGAGGACGGAGGGAGGACAGAGGAGAGGTGTGGATAGGGTTTGAAATGGGACTGAGGGATTATGGGGAGAGGGCTTAATAAGAAACAGATCCAACTGTAAGCTGACTGCCCTGTCAAACAGAAGCCATGAGGCACCCACTGACTCTCACCATCATCTTACCAGCCACCATCATCCCCAACCTCATCCACCTTCCTCCTCAACACCCTCCACCTCAAACCCTATCAGACTCAGCCTCTACCCCATTCACGTCAACCCCTTTCCTGCCTAACCTTCCATGCAGCCCCAGCACAGACTCTTACCATCATACCGACTGACTCACTATCACCCAACATCACTCCAAGCTAGGGCCGGCATCATGGGCAGGCCCTAGGGGGCCCTACCGTACCTCCTTGCCTGTATCCAAAAATGATTGAAATATTGATCATTTATTTGACGAAGACGTGCGCCGATAAAAAGACGCATCGATCCCAGAGTCCCTCTGTCTCTTTGTTGTGTATCTGTACGGCTTGTCATACTGTACAAGTACGGCTTGACATACTTTTTCTGTCCCGACAGCATCAGATACATGGGCAGTTCATATAGTAAGACAGAGTGATGCTGTTTCGCTCTCTAATTTCAGCAGAGAGAAAGAGGCAAAGCGAGAGTGCTCACTCTCGCCGGAATCTGTCCTGAATAAGCCCAATGTGTTTCTATGGACATAACATGCAGACCTAAACTTGTCGCCTGGATTTCCACCTTTGGGACAACTACTTACGTTGTTAGGGCGGAGATATGTTTTGATTTCACCTTTATTTAACCAGGTAGGCAAGTTGAGAACAAGTTCTCATTTACAACTGTGATCTGGACAAGATAAAGCAAAGCAGTGCGACACAAACAACAGCACAGAGTTACACATGGAATAAACAAGCATACAGTCAATAACACAATAGAGAAAAAAAGTCTATATGCAGTGTGTGCAAATGAGGTAAGATAAGGGAGGTAAGGCAATAAATAGGCCATAGTGGCGAAATCATTACAATTTAGCAATTCAACACTGGAGTGATAGATGTGCAGAAGATGAATGTGCAAGTAGAGATACTGGGGTGCAAAGGAGCAAAACAAATAATAACAGTATGGGGATGATGTAGTTGGATGGGCTATTTACAGATGGGCTTATGTACAGGTGCAGTGATCTGTGAGCAGCTCTGACAGTTGGTGCTTGAAGTTAGTGAGGGAGAATATGGGTCTCCAGCTTCAGTGATTTTTGCCTTCCAGTCATTGGCAGCAGAGAACTGAGGAGGAATTGGCTTTGGAGGTGACCAGTGAAATATACCTGTCACGCCCTGTCCTTAGAGAGCTTTTTATGTATCTATTTTGGTTTGGTCAAGGTGTGATTTGGGTGGGCATTCTATGTTCATTTTCTATGTTTTGTATTTCTTTGTTTTGGCCGGGTATGGTTCTCAATCAGGGACAGCTGTCTATCGTTGTCTCTGATTGGGAACCATACTTATGCAGCCCCTTTTCCCACCTGTATTTGTGGGTGGTTGTCTTTGTTTGTTGGCACTATAGCCTTTAGCTTCACGGTTGTTTTGGATGGTGTATTGTTTTTGTTGGCGTCATATGAAATAAAGGAATATGCACACTCACCACGCTGCACCTTGGTCCAGTTCTTTCAACGGCCGTGACAATACCTGCTGGAGCACGTGCTACAGGTGGGTGCTGCTATGGTGACCATTGAGCTGAGATAAGGTGGGGCTTTACCTAGCAAAGACTTATAGATGATCTGGAGCCAGTGGGTTTGGCGACGAATATGAAGTGAGGGCCAGCCAACGAGAGCATTCAGGTCGCAGTGGTGAGTAGTATATGGGGGTTTGGTGACAAAACGGATGGCACTGTGATAGACTGCATTCAATTTGCTGAGTAGAGTGTTGGAGGCTATTTTGTAAATGACATCGCCGAAGTCAAGGATTGGCAGGATAGTCCGTTTTATGAGGGTATGTTTGGCAGGCAGCATAAGTGAAGGATGCTTTGTTGTGAAATAGGAAGCCGATTCTAGATTTAATGTTGAATTAGAAATGCTTAACGTGAATCTGAAAGGAGAGTTTACAGTCTAACCAGACACCTAGGTATTTGTAATTGTCCACATATTCTAAGTCAGAACCGTCCAGAGTAGTGATGCTGGACGGGCGGGCAGGAGCGAGCAGCGATCGGTTGAAGAGCATGCGTTTAGTTTTACTTGCAATTATGAGCAGTTGGAGGCCACGGAGGGAGAGTTGTATGGCATTGAAGCTCGTATTGAGGTTAGTTGACACAGTCCAAAGAAGGGCAAGAAGTATACAGAATGGTGTAATCAGCGTAGAGGTGGATTGGAGAATCACCAGCAGCAAGAGCGACATCTTTGATGTATACAGAGAAAAGAGTTGGCCCTTGAACTGAACCCTGTGGCACCCTCATAGAGACTGCCAGAGGTCCGGACAACAGGCCCTCCGATTTGACACACTGAACTCTGTCTGAGAAGTAGTTGGTGAACCAGGCAAGGCAGTCATTTGAGAAACCAAGGCCGTTGAGTCTGCCGATAAGAATGTGGTGATTGACAGAGTCCAAAGCCGTGCCCAGGTCGATGAATACAGCTGCACAGTACTGTGTCTTATCGATGGCGGTTATGATATTGTTTAAGACCTTGAGCGTGGCTGAGGTGCACCCATGACTAGCTCGGAAACCAGATTGCATAGCGGAGAAGGTACGGTGGGATTCGAAATGGTCGGTGATCTGTTTGTTAACTTGGCTTTCGAAGACCTTAGAAAGGCAGGGTAGGATGGATATTGGTCTGTAGCAGTTTGGTCTACAGTGTCTCCCCCTTTGAAGAGGGGGATGACCGCGGCAGCTTTCTAATCTTTGGGGATCTCAGACGATACGAAAGAGAGGTTGAACAGGCTAGTAATAGGGGTTGCAACAATTTCGGATGATAATTTTAGAAAGAGAGGGTCCAGGTTTTCTAGCCCTGCTGATTTGTAGGGGTCCAGATTTTGCAGCTCTTTCAGAACATCAGCTATTTGGATTTGGGTGAAGGAGAAATGGGGAGGCTTGGGCAAGTTGCTGTGGGGGGTGCAGGGCTGTTGACCAGTGTAGGGTTGGCCAGGTGGAAAGCATGGCCAGCCGTAGAAAAATGCTTTTGAAATTCTCAATTATTGTGGATTTATCGGTGGTGACAGTGTTTCCTAGCCTCAGTGCAGTGGGCAGCTGGGAGGAGGTGTTCTTATTCTCCATGGACTTTACAGTGTCCCAGAACTTTTTGGACTTTGTGCTGCAGGATGCAAATTTCTGTTTGAAAAAGCTAGCCTTTGCTTTCCTAACTGCCTGTGAATATTGGTTCCTAACTTCCCTGAAGAGTTGCATATCACGGGGGCTACTTGATGCTAATGCCATATGACACAGGATGTTTTTGTGCTGCCCAAGGGCAGTCAGGTCTGGAGTGAACCGGGGGCTATGTCTGTTCTTAGTTCTACATTTTTTGAATGGGGCATACTTATTTAAGATTGTGAGGAAAGGATTTTTAAAGAATAACCAGGCATCTTCTACTGACGGAATGATGTCAATAAAGAAAGGTCAGAAAGGCTAGAAAGGCCTGCTCGCTGAAATGTTTTAGGGAGCGTTTGACAGGGATGAGGGGTGGTCGTTTGACCGCAGACCCATTACGGATGCAAGCAATGAGGTGCCTGTGTTTACGGATTTGGGGTTGTACCTGGTAGGTTCATTGATCATTTGTGTGAGATTGAGAGCATCAAGCTTAGATTGTAAAATGGCCGGGGTGTTAAGCATGTCCCAGTTTAGGTCACCTAACAGCACAAGCTCTGAAGATAGATGGGGGGCAATCAATTCACATATGGTGTCCAGGGCACAGCTGGGGGCAGAAGTTGGTCTATAGCAAGCAGCAACATTGAGAGACTTGTTTCTGGAAAGGTGGATTTTTAAAAGTAGAAGCTCAAACTGTTTGGGCACAGACCTGGATATTAAGACAGAACTCTGCAGTACATTGTAACTCCGGCCCCTTTGGCAGTTCTATTTTGTCAGAAAATGTTAGGGATGGAAATTTCAGGGTTTTTGGTGGCCTTTCTAAGCCAAGATTCAGACACAGCTAGGACATCTGGATTGGCAGAGTGTGCTAAAGCAGTGAATTAAACTAACTTGGGGAGGAGGTTTCTAACGTTAACATGCATGAAACCAAGGCTTTTACGGTTACAGAAGTCAACAAATGAGAGGGCCTGGGGAATGGGAGTGGAGAAAGGCACTGCAGGGCCTGGATTAACCTCTGCGTCAACAGAGGAGCAGAGGAGGAGTAGGATAAGGGTACGGCTAAGGGCAATAAGAACTGGTTGTCTAGTACATTTGGAACAGAGAGTGAAAGGAGCAGGTTTCTGGACGCGGTAGAATAGATTCAATGCATAATGTACAGACAAAGGTATGGTAGGTTGTGAATACAGTTGAGGTAAACCTAGGCATTGAGTGACGATGAGAGAGGTATTGTCTCTAAAGACATCAATTAAACCAGGTGAGGTCACCGCATGTGTGGGAGGTGGGACAAGAGGGTTAGCTGAGGCATATTGAGCAGGGCTGGAGGCTCTACAGTGAAATAAGACAATAATCACAAACCAAAACAGCAATGGACAAGACATATTGACATTAGGGAGAGGCATGTGAAGCCGAGTGATCATAGGGTCCAATGAGTAGCTGGATGGGCTGGAGACACGGCGAATCAGACAGCTGACAGGCCGGGGTTAGGAGGCTAGCAGAAGTGCCTTAGAGAAACGTTGTGACGGAAGAA
Source organism: Oncorhynchus tshawytscha (assembly GCF_018296145.1). NCBI lineage: Eukaryota > Metazoa > Chordata > Actinopteri > Salmoniformes > Salmonidae > Oncorhynchus > Oncorhynchus tshawytscha. The sequence continues at coordinate 21,168,412 of NC_056439.1, forward strand.
GTCTGTTGTTTCTAGCCCCCTCGTGTGGTTAAGTCGGCAGACCAGTCGTGATGGATCAGCAGGGGTCCGTGTAGTAAAAGGGTACAGGCCAATTGGCAAAATAGATATAGTAGCCCAAGAATATTGAATGATACCGGACCACAGTCAGGCATTCAGGGGAAGTCGCGACGAAGGAGCCTGTTGAAAAAACCCCTCGGGCAGATTACGTCGGTAGTCTAGTCGTGATGGATCGGAGAGGCTCCGTATCGGCAATAAAAGGGGTAAATAAATAAAATATGAGCATCTCGTCATTATATACAGATCTCTGGTTGCAGCCACTTGCGAATTAGAAAGGAAAGTTGGCGGGTGCATAGTGCGTCGTATGGATGCTGGCATCCCCTAAAGTAAATGGATGTTTAGCCAAAATTATATAAGTACTCCTGTCTAAATAAAATCTTTAAAAATAATTTAGCAGAGAGCTTCACTTAACCACAGATGATCATCAGCTTATTTTTATTTTATTTAAGTGCATAGTCCTTTGCGTATTTGGGACAGCAATTTGAGCACCTTTCAATAGACCTAGCTGATTATTAATCCCTGTGATTTGGTTACATTCATTTATGTTAATGCATGTATTACAGTCATGCACAGTTCTCATTTTCTACTGTTTTTATTTGTCAGCTTTAGGCCAATGTATTTTACTTGGTTGACGATGGAAGTTATAGGCCTACTACTGCATTGGCCTACAGGCTATCTCTGAGTTCTATGCGCTAATTTATTTAGCTGTGTAACGGTTTTCTAGGTGTGAAGGAGAGTCGGACCAAAATGCAGCGTGTAGATTGCGATCCATGTTTATTCAACAAACGTAACACAAATCTAAATACAAACACTATAAAACAAATAAAGTAACAAAAACCAAAACAGCCTATACTTGCGTAAACTGAGACAGGACCAAATACACTAAGGACAATCACCCACGACAAACTCAAAGAATATGGCTGCCTAAATATGGTTCCCAATCAGAGACAACGATAAACACCTGCCTCTGATTGAGAACCACTCCAGACAGCCATAGACTTTGCTAGATAACCCCACTAGCTACAATCCCAATACAAACACACCAGAACCCCAAGACAAAACACACCACAATACAAAAACCCCATGCCACACCCTGGCCTGACCCAATACATGAAGAAAAACACAAAATACTTAGACCAGGGCGTGACAAGCTGCCAATGGATAACAGTGCATCAATGAGTCCGTATAGCAAAGGCTGATGCTTTTGAATTAGTTGAGAGTGAACTTTTAGATTTTTTTATCATTTTAGTTCAGATTTTGATGATTAACCACGTGACAGTAATTTTGAGACACGAAAACGTTATTATTGAAATGAAACTGTTCCACGAAATGCACATATAAAAATAATCCCCTAACTTGAAACTCACGAGCTGTCTATGGTCTTTATTGAAACATACAAGCGCGTGCACACAGGAGGCGTGCACACAGGAGGCGTGCACACAGGAGGCGTGCACACAGGAGGCGTGCACACAGGAGGCGTTCACACAGGATGTCCCTGTGAAAAAATGGGCCCACCTATAGTAATCAAATGCCCTCCACATCAATTCCCTTCAGGATTATCCTCCCATATGCCCCAGGTAGAGCACCAACACATCAGCACATCAAACCCCTTTCCAGAGATATCTCATCAGCTTTCAAGACTAGCCTAATAGATATGCTGTTTTCTCACACACACACACACACACACACACACACACACACACACACACACAGACTAACACAAGTCCATTTTAGTCAGAAAGTGCTAGCCCTTGAAAGCCACATGTCATCACCAAAATACATGTACAGTGCCTTCAGAAAGTTTCATACCATTTGGCTTATTCCACATTTTGTTGTGTTACAGCCTGAATAGGAAAAAACATATATCTTTTTTTTCACACCCATCTACAAGCGATATCCCATTATGACAATGTGAAAAACATGTTTTTAGATATTTTCCTTTGATCCATTGATCATCCTTGAGATGTCCCCACAACTTGACTGGAGTCCACCTGTGGCCAATTCAATTGTTTGGGCATGATTTAGAAAGACACACACCTTTCTACAGTATAATCACAGTTGACAGTGCATGTCAGAGCAGCAACTTTGCAATGAAGGAACTGTCCGTATATCTCTGAGATAGAATTATGAGCCATACAGTATATCTGGGGAAGGGTATAAAACAATTTATGGAGTGTTGAAAGTTTCAAAAAGCACAGTGGTCTCCATCATTGGGAAAGGAAAAAATATTGAACTACCCACAGACTCTGCCTAGAGCTGGCCGTCCAACCAAACTGAGCAACCCGGGCAAGAAGGACCTCGGTCAAGGAGATGACCGAGAACCCAATGAACACTCAGAGTTCCTTGGCTGAGATGGGAGAATCCGCCAGAAGGACAACAGTCTTTTCAGCACCACCAATTTGGGCTTTATGGGACAGTGGTCAGAAGGTAGCCACTCCTGAGAAAAAGGATTCAGGTCATAAAGAAAAAGATTATGTGGTCTGATGAGACCAAAATGTAACTTTTTGGCCTGAATGCAAATAGCGATATGTCTTGAGAAAACCAGGCACATATCTTCACCCATGTGACATCATCCGTACTGTGAAACATGGTGGTGACAGGGTAATGATATAGCGATGCGTTTCAGCGACAGGAACAATCAAGTGAGCCAAATGCATGCAAATCCTTGATGAGAACCTGCTTCAAAGTGCAAAGGACCTTAGACTGAGGGGCGGGGATTTATGTTCCAACAGGACAATGACCCCAAGTGCACGGCCAATGCAACGCTGGAATGGCTTCAGAACATAATGTGAAAGTCCTTGAAGTGGCCCAGCCAAAGTCCAGACTTAATCTCGTTGAACATCTGTGGACTGACTTGAAGATCGCTGTTCACAGCCGGTCCCCATCTAACTTATGAGAGCTTGAAAAAATCTGCAAGGAATAATGGGAGACGGTCCCCAAATCCAGATGTGCAAAGCTGATACAGACATACCCAAGATGACTCAAAGCTGTAAATGCCACCAACGGTGCTTCTACAACAGCGGTTCTCAATCCTGGTCCTGGGGACCCAAAGGGGTGCACATTTTTGTTTCTGCCTTAGCAATACACAGCTGATTGAAATCATCAAAGCTTGATGGTGAGTTGATGATTTGAATCAGCTGTGTAGCGCTAAGGAAACAACTAAAATGTGCACCCCTTTGGGTCCCCAGGACCAGGATTGAGAACCACTGTTCTACAAAGTATTGACTCAGGGGCGAGAATAGTTATGTGAATGAGATGTTTCTGTATTTCATTTTCATTGAATTTGCTAAAATGTCTAAAAACATGCTTTCACTTTGTCATTATGCAGTATTGTGTGTGAACAGTATTTGGGGAGAAAACAAAATCTGTGTTGAATTCAGGCTGTAACACAACAAAGTGTGAAATACGTTCAAGGGGTATGTAACGGTCTTCTTCCTCCTCTGACGAGAAGTAGTAGGAAGGATCGGAGGACCAATGCGCAGCGTGGTACGTGTTCATGATTCTTTTAATAGAACACTGAAAAATACAAAATAACAACGTGAAATAACAAAAACTGAAACAGTTCCGTGTGGAACACCCAGACACATAAAATAATCACCCACACCACACAGGTGGGAAAAGGCTACCTAAATATGATTCTCAATCAGAGACAACTAACGACACCTGCCTCTGATTGAGAACCATACCAGGCCAGACACAAAAACACCACATAGAAAAAGGAACATAGACAACCCACCCAACTCACGCCCTGACCATACTAAAACAAAGACATAACAAAATAACTAAGGTCAGAAGGTGACAGGGTATGAATACATTCTGAAGGCACTGCATGTGCACATAACATAAGAGCTGTAGGGTCTGTGCCATGAAAGCAGCCAGGCCTCTAGTTCAACAACCGAGGGATTATGATGGAGCGGCGGCGGGGTGCCAGGGGTTCTTACTCCAACTGAAACTGTACCTGGCGACCGTACGTCCCACTCCCTCGGGAGCAGAGAGGGTGAGTGTCCTCGTCTCCTGCCTGACGGGTCGTGCCCTGGAGTGGGCAAACGCAGTCTGGAATGGCCCAGACTCAGCTAAGGAGCACTACCCATAGTTCACCCACCACTTTCGTGCCGTGTTTGACCACCCTCCAGAGGGCCAAGCGGCGGGAGAGGAGGAGCGCCCAGGATTACGCCCTGGAGTTCCAGACCTTGGCCGCTGGATCTGGCTGGAACGCCAGGGCCCTTATCGACCGCTACCGGTGTGGTCTCCGGGAGGACGTCCGCAGGAAGCTAGCGTGTCGGGACACCGCTCTCTCCCTTGATGAACTGATTGACATGTCCATCCGGCTGGACAATCTGCTGGCTGCCCGCGGGCGTTCGGAGAGGGTCCTGTGCGTTTCACCACCCAGCACCCCCGCTCCGATTCTGATGGAGTTGGGAGGGGCCGTGCCGAGGGGTACCGGAGGAGGAGGCCCCCCCTGAACCAGCTGTGGTCGGAGAGGACACACGGCCGATCGGTGCTGGGTGGGTCCGTCTGGGAGTCGAGAAGGCAGGCGGAATGCTTCTCGGTCACCCCAGGTGAGTCAGCACCAAACTCACCCAGAAGCCGCTGTTGGTCACATGTTTGTCTTGATTTTTTGCCTTAAATTTTTCCCCTCTTCCCAGCATAAGGCGCTAGTCGATTCAGGTGCAGCTGGGAACTTTATGGATCGCGGACCCTCAAGTTGGGTGTTCCGCTTGTGCCGATAGATTCTCCCTTTCTTGTGCACTCCCTAGATAGCCGGCCATTAGGGTCAGGGTTGGTCAGGGAGGCCACGGTTCCACTGGACATGGTCACACGGGGGAATCATAGGGAGCATATAAGTCTCTATTTTATTGATTCGCCTGCGTTTCCAGTGATGCTAGGGATTCCCTGGCTGGCCCGGCACAATCCTAAGATTTCGTGGAAACAGGGGGTTCTCCAGGGGTGGTGAGAGGAGTGTTCTGGAAGGTGTCTGGGAGTTCCCATCGGCGCCACATCGGTGGAGAGTCCAGACCAGGGTTCCATGGTGCGCATCCCCCCCAAATATGCCGATTTGGCAATCGCTTTCAGTAAAAAGAAAGCGTCTAAATTATCACCTCATCGACCGAGAGGGGATTGTGCGATAGACCTCCAGGTCAACGCTGCGCTTCCCAAGAGTCACGTGTACCCATTGTCCCAGGAGGAGACGTTGGCTATGGTGACATATGTCACGGAGTCTCTGGGACAGGGGTACATTCGGCCCTCCATCTCACCCGTCTCCTCAAGTTTCTTTTTTGTGAAGAAAAAGGAGGGAGGTTTGCGTCCGTGTATTGATTATAGATGTCTAGCTGCCATCACAGTGGGGTTTAGTTACCTGCTACCTCTCATCGCTACGGCGGTGGAATCATTTCACGGAGCACAGTTCTTCACAAAACTGGATCTCAGAAGCGCGTATAGTCTGGTGCGTATTCGGGAGGGAGACGAGTGGAAAACCGCGTTTAGTACCACATCGGGCCACTATGAGTACCTCGTCATACCTTATGGGTTAAAGAATGCTCCAGCCGTCTTTCAATCCTTTGTAGACAAGATTCTCGGGGACCTGCACGGGCAGGGAGTGGTTGTTTATATCGATGATATTCTGATCTACTCAGCCACTCGCAAGGTGCTTGGTAGACTGCTGGAGCATGACCTATACATCAAGGCTGAGAAGTGTGTGTTCTCCAAACGAGCCGTCTCCTTCCTGGGTTATCGCATTTCCACCTCGGGGGTGGTGATGGAATGTGACCGCATTAAGGCTGTGCGTAATTGGCCGACTCCGACCACGGTAAAGGAGGTGCAGCTGTTTTTGGGTTTTGCCAACTACTACCGGAGGTTTATCCGGGGTTTTGGCCAGGTAGCGGCTCCCATTACCTCACTGCTGAAGGGGGGTCCGATGCGTTTGCGGTGGTCAGCAGAGGCGGACAGAGCTTTCAACAGGTTGAAGGCGCTGTTCACAGATGCACCCGTGTTGGCGCACCCGGACCCCTCTCTAGCATTCATAGTGGAGGTGGACGCGTCCGAGGCTGGGGTGGGTGCCGTGCTATCACAGCACTCGGGTACGCCACCAAAACTCCACCCCTGCGCTTTCTTTTTGAGGAAGCTCAGTCCAGCGGAGCGTAACTATGATGTGGGGGACCGGGAGTTGTTAGCGGTGGTCAGGGCTCTGAAGGTGTGGAGACACTGACTTGAGGGGGCTAAGCACCCCTTTCTCATCTGGACCAACCACCAGAATCTGGAGTATATTCGGGCAGCTAGGAGACTGAACCCACGGCAGGCAAGATGGGCCATGTTCTTCACCCGATTCCGTTTTACGTTGTCATATAGACCGGGCTCCCAGAACGTAAAGGCTGACGCACTAGGATCGGTCCACCAAGCCTACTCCCATCCTTCCCGCCTCGAGGCTGATGGCACCAGTGGTATAGGAGGTGGACTCGGACATCGAGCGGGCATTACGGGCGGAGCCCGCGCCTCCTCAGTATCCGGCTGGGCGGAGGTACGTGCCGCTTGGTGTCCGGGACAAACTGATTCGGTGGGCTCACATCCTACCCTCCTCGGGTCACCCTGGGGTGGTAGGGACAGTGGGGAGCCTCCGGGAGAGGTATTGGTGGCCCACCTTGGCTAGGGAAGTTAGGGTTTATGTCTCTTCCTGTTCGGTATGCGCCCAGAGTAAGGCTCCTAGGCACCTTCCTAGAGGGAAGTTACAACCCCTCCCCGTTCCACAACGGCCATGGTCTCACTTATCCGTAGATTTTCTGACCGATAGGGGAACACTACGGTTTTGGTGATTGTGGATCGGTTCTCTAAGTCCTGCCGTCTCCTCCCGTTGCCCGGTCTCCCAACAGCCCTACAGACTGCGGAGGCATTATTCACCCACGTCTTCCGACATCGTCTCTGATCGGGGTCCCCAGTTCACGTCCCGGGTATGGAGGGCGTTCATGGAGCGTCTGGGGGTCTCGGTCAGCCTGACCTCCGGTTATCACCCCGAGAGTAGGTGGGGTGGAGAGAGTGAACCAGGAGGTGGGTATGTTTCTGCGGTCGTATTGCCAGGACCGGCCAGGGGAGTGGGCGAGATACATCCCCTGGGCTGAGATGGCCCAGAACTCACTACGCCACTCCTCTACTAACGTGTCCCCGTGACCCCATGGGTGCAGCGCTCCAAGGAGACCTGGAGGGCCGTCCAGGAATCCCTCCAACAAGCCAGTGGACGGCAGAAAAGGAGTGCTGACCGCCACCGCAGTGACGCCCCCGTGTTTGTACCGGGGGACATGGTCTGGCTCTCGACCCGAAACCTACCCCTCCGTTTGCCCTGCCGGAAGCTGGGGCCACAGTGTGTAGGGCCCTTCAAAGTCCTGAGGAGAATAAACGAGGTGTGTTATCAATTACAACTCCCTTCCTATTATCGTATTAACCCCTCGTTTCATGTGTCTAACTCAGGCCAGTGGTAGCTGGTCCCCTGCAGAACGGTGAGGTGCCGGAGGTCCCTCCTCCCCCTCTGGACATCAAGGGGTCCCCGGCGTACACGATACGGGCCATTCTGGACTCGAGACGCCGGGTGAGGGGCCTGCAGTACCTCGTGGACTGGGAGGGGTATGGTCCGGAGGAGAGGTGCTGGGTACCGGTGGGGGACATTTTGGATCCGTCAATGTTGAGGGATTTCCATCGCCTCCATCCGGATCGCCCTGCACCTCGCCCTCCGGGTCGACCTCGAGGCCGGTGTCGACGCGCAGCTGGAGCCGCGCGTCAGGGGGGGGGGTACTGTCACAACTCCTACCGAAGGTGGTTCCCCTTCCCGTTCTGGTGGCGCTCGGCGGTCGTCGTCGCCGGCCTACTAGCTGCCACTGATTCTTTCCTCCCCTCTGTTTATTGGTTACACCTGTTATGTATTGTGGTGATTAGATGGGCTTTATTAGCCAGCCGGCCCGCCTGTTCTTTGTGCGGGATTATTTGTGTGACATTTGTGCATTTTTGAGACAAACGTGTTTTTTCCTGTTCGTGGGTTTTGCTGGACTGTTTTAGTCCCCGTGTTTGGGGCATTTGTTTTTGTGAGCGCCCAGTGTTTCGTGAGGTGGCTTATGTTCGCCATGTGTGCATTAAAGAGCACTACCTTGAACTCTTTGTTTCCTGTGCCTGACTTCGCACCCACTGCACCCAGATCATTACAGCAATATTGTGCGCTACTTTTAACCAGAGCCCGTTGGACCCTTGTCAAAAGTAGTGCACTACATAGGAAATTAGGTGCCATTTGGGACTTCTCCCTTAATGCCTTCTTGGCTAGGTAGCCCAATGTTTAGAGATACCAAAAAGTTGCTGGATCGAATCCCAGAGCTGACAAAGTAGAAATCTGTCATTTTGCCCCTGAGCAAGTCAGTTAACCCACTGTTCCCACGGTGCTGAAGACGTGGATGTCGATTATGGCAGCACCCCGCAACTCTCTGATTCAGAGGGGTTGGGTTAAATGAGGAAGACACATTTCAGTTGAATGCATTTGAATGCATGCAGTTGCACAACTGACTAGGTAGCCCCCTTTCCCTTCTTGGCTACATTTACGACAGTAAGAGTGATCCCAAGGAGAATACATGCAGGCAACTCACGACTAACTGCCACTATACACAAAAATACGAAATTGTGGTTAAAAGAATGTTCCACCAACACTTTAAAAACGGTCACTCACATGCAATGTTTCAGGATTCAGTCCTTTACCTTTTAACCACTTCTTATGCGCAACCACGCCACTACTTATACGCCACACAATAAAACAGAGCTGCATGTCTTTGATAGAGAGAAAGCAGCTCATTTGAAAATTCCACATGCCAATGGAAGAGAATAATTTTATTTGCACAAAAAAAACACCTTAGATCGTCCCAAAATGAAAAGCCCCTGAGGGTAGGTATATCAGCATACAATAGACCTTAATCCAATGAAATCCCATCTAAACACACACACACACACACACACACAGCTTGCAAATGATTTAAGTTACCATATCCTCTAAAGAATCCGTATTTTTCAAACATTCTTAAATTCTATTTATTTTTGTTTATATCAGTTCCACTGACATGATATATTACCACAGCTAAATGCAGCCATGCATTTAACATAGGTTCTTATGTAATTATAACATGTATTATTTTCTTAACCTGGGGGGTGGTCTATTTAACTCTTTAATTTACAGCTGGCATGAGGATGGACTACATTTAGTCTTTTCACAAGCTTTTGGCACTTCTTTACTTTGAATGGATTTTCATTTATTGGCAAAACATTTAATTAAGTACTACTTAAAGTAACTGTCCAATATTTCCAGATTTCGATGAAATTTAACCGTTAATTAATTACAATATGAGTGACATAGTTTTCCTTCCAAAATGTTTTAATTAAGTATGTTAAAAAGCAGATTTTTTATTTAAAAAATTGGCTGGATTGGTCGTTTAAAATACTCATGCGAGTAGACCGCTGATTGGGCAGTTTAGCCAATGAGCCAACATGACTTTAAAGGATTAGGTGTCTTTTTTATCATCAATTGCACACAAGGTCCAACCGACACTTAACTTCCGCTTTTAACCCAACACCTTTGAATCGGAAAGTCGCGGGGGCCTGCTACATTGGGCGCCTGGGAAGCTGTTAACCAGATCTCTATGCCTATTTTTAGAAAATGAATAACATTATTTCTCACACACTGTAACAGAGTGGTAACTATCCCAACATTGGGATATGCATAGGCTCTTGAGGAACTCATACACTTGTGTAAGCCTCATTAAAGCTATAAAAGCTGCCCATTATCAGCCTCAAAACGTCACCCTGTGAAGTCTTTGCAAAAAGATAAGGATCCCAACATATATGATGCTTATGTTAATACATTGCAGTCAATGGGGAAATATGAGTGTCACAGGGTTGATGCTTAAATCAATTCCAATGATGGTCAGTGCCGTTTAAGATGAGGGAGGACAATGTTATTTTCTTTATTTCTATAACAGCATATTGGATGACTGTCATTCATATTCCACTCACCCAGCTCAATGTAACATCGATAGGTTTAGGCTACTACATGACACTCAAATTTTCCTGATACCCACCATGAGGTTGCTAAACCTAGCCTGTGAATGAAAGATTACAATGTAGGTGTACACGGTTCGAGAAACAAATTTGAGGTGACAGACAGTGACACATGGACATTCACTGACATTCAATACCGCCTTTCACACTCTTGCCTGCATCTAGCTGATATAGGGTGTAATCATTAGTCCAACAGATACAAACAAGAGTTTCTATTGGACAAATTCAGATATGTTTATCCCTGTTTGTTCCATTTGCTTCCATTTTAAGAAAAGTTTTTCAACAGAATCGGTGGATTGAATACACCCCCGATCATACGTAAACACATCTCACTTTCATAGCAGTCATGTTGTATTCCTTAGCAGCCATGTGCTCTCCTCCTCTCACCTTGTCTCTTCGCTTGTGGACTTCAATGCACAACACATTAGCTGTATGTGACCAGGCAAAAAAACCTTTCCAAGCCAAACCGCTTCACACAGCCTACATCGTTGTCACCATATTAGCTAAACTAATGTCATAGTCAGCATAGCTAATAGAACTAAAGTGTTAGTAAACCTGCTACAATCATGCAGTAGTGTTAGTATACAGTCAGTAAGCAGTTTCACCGGCGGGCCATGGTGGCAATAAAATAGTAATAACAGAAAGCTTACCTTGACTTGGAAGAGTTCCAGTGTCTTGTTGGATAGTCATAGCCAGCTAGCTAACAGTGTGTTTCATTAGGCTAAACTAACTAGTATTTGCTAGCTAAGTAAGTGAACATTTTAGTTTTTTTTTAATCTCTCTTGCTTCTCCTTCATTTTGGAAGAAATGTATTTGTTCAAAACTGTTCAACTATTGTCTTTATCTCTCTTTGAGTCAACTACTTACAATATGTTATAAACTGCAGTGCTAGCTAGCTGTAACGGAGGTTGGAAGTTTACATACACTTAGGTTGGAGTCCTTAAAACTCGTTTTTCAACCACTCCACAAGTTTCTTGTTAAACAAGCTATAGTTTTGGCAAGTCGGTTAGGACATCTACTTTGTGCATGACACAACTCATTTTTCCAACAATTGTTTACAGACAAGATTATTTCACTTATAATTCACTGTATCACAATTCCAGCGGGTCAGAAGTTTACATACACTAAGTTGACTGTGCATTTAAACAGCTTGGAAAATTACAGAAAATGATGTCATGGTTTTAGAAGCTTCTGATAGGCTAATTGACATAATTTGAGTCAATTGGAGGTGTAACTGTGGATGTATTTCAAGGCCCACCTTCAAACTCTGTGCCTCCTTGCTTGACACCATGAGAAAATCAAAAGAAATCAGCCAAGACCTCAGAAAAAAAATTGGAGACGTCCACACATCTGGTTCGTCCTTGGGAGCAATTTCCAAACGCCTGAATGTACTACATTCATCTGTATAAACAATAGTATGCAAGCATAAACACCATGGTACCACGCAGCCGTCATACCACTCAGGAAGGAGACGCATTCAGTCTCCTAGAGATGAACGTACTTTGGAGCGAAAAGTACAAATCAATCCCAGAACAACAGCAAAGGACCTTGTGAAGATGCTGGAGGAAACAGGTACAAAAGTAGCGATGTCCACAGTAAAACAAGTCCTATATTGACATAACCTGAAAGGCCGCTCAGCAAGGAAGAAGCCACTACTCCAAAACCGTCATAAAAGAAACAGACTACAGTTTGCAACTGCACATGGGGTCAAAGATCGTATTTTATCGTGTGTGCGCGTGTGTGCGCGCGTGTGTGTGTGTGTGTGTGTGTGTGTGTGTGTGTGTGTGTGTGTGTGTGTGTGTGTTTGCATGCAGGTATGTGTAATGTCTGTGTGAAGTAAAACAACAGGCTTTCCTACATAAGGCAATGCAGTGCAAACTAGTGACAACTCAGAAACCTGTTCATCTATTTGTCCTTTGAACCTCCCAGAACACGAGGTCCTTTAGTTTTAGGTTGGCTTAGAGGGAATTACAAGACCAGGGGGCTGAGTAATGAAAGCACCTTTTCTATGCTCGGTTCAAATTTTCGGAGACTCTTAGCATATAACAAGATTGAGATCTGAGCTTCTGTAGTGTTTTCATTTCCAGCTAGAAGAGAGGATAGATGCATGGCAGTTTTCCCTCAAATATCCTTATAAATAAGAATGTACCAGTGTTTGAGCCTGTGTGTTGCTAGTGATGTCCACCCGACAGTACCGTAGAGATCATAATGGTGAGTTAGATGTGTCATGCTGTATAATGATAGGAGACAGGCGTAAAAGTTTTTTATTTATTTCTCCACCCAAAATAAAGTACATCATGAAAACAACGGGGACAAAGCCCAAAGCAAACGCGTATATCTATAACACAGGGATGTAACCCAACCAAAAGAGTGAGGTTGTCACGGATGACTAGGAGGGGAAGGTAAGAATCAGGTGCAGAAAGCAGAGGGTTCAAGGAAAATGGCGAATTATTCCGGCACAAAATGGTCATGCCCAAACACCGGGCGAAAAACACGGACCAACCCAAGACACAGGGTAACACGGTCCGGAGCACAACAACACCTCCGACTCAAAACGTGAACACAAAATAATCCCGCACAAACAAGAGCGGGCTTCACAAGCTTAAAAAGGCGAGCAAATCAAGAAAACACAAATAGGAACAGGTGCAACTCATAAGACTAAACTAACAGAAAAGGAAAAAGGGATCGGTGGCGGCTAGTAGGCCGGTGACGACGACCGCCCGAACAGGCAGGGTAGCCAACTTCGGCGGGAGTCGTGACATAGGTGTAAACCTGTAAATAATACACAGGACGAGACCCGTAATGACAACTGCACAATGACACGTAGCACACGAAAGACGATACAACAGAGCACAGGTAATCACAAGACCAACGGACTTGGGACAATAATCAACAAGGACAATGGGGAACAGAGGGCACACACTAATCAGGGGGAATGGGAACCAGATGTGCGTAATGAGACAAGAGAGTCCAGGGTTGGTGGTAATGAATCCAGTTCAGCGACGCCTAGAAGGCCCGGTGACATAGACCTCCGTAGCTGGTGAACGAATGAGCAGCAGTACAGGGGGAATTCGTGACAAGACGTCTCTGATTGGTGACAAAATTAAGGGCAGATTTTTTTTTATTTTACCTTTATTTATACCGTTTTTTTCTCATTGAGATAACATCTCTTTTCCAAGAGAGACCTGGTCCAATAGCAGCAGAGGGAACAACGTTTCAGACAAAACAACTTACGTACAATAACACAACATTAAACAAAACTATAAACACACATACAGTACAACAATTACATATTACATTAAAAACACAAACGTCTTGACTAAAAACAGCTGTCCTAAAGACAATTACACTCTTCTATGATATATACATCGATCAAGTGACACTAGATCATCACATTTGAAAATGTTCAGGAGAGAATTCCAGGACCACGGAGCTAAGTAACTAAAACTATTTCTATCATGACCTGTTCTAAGTTTTGGTACTGTTGGAAGCAAATCAGAATGGGACCGTAATTTATATTTATTTACTGACCTGACTAAAAAAGAACAGAGATAAAGTGGCATTTTACCCAATATGGCCTTATAAATCAGTGTATACCAGTGTTTAAGCCTACGCAAGGTCAATGACGACCAGCCAACAGCGCTGTAGCGATCACAATGATGTGTTAGACGTTTCTGATTTGTAAAGAACCTGAGGGCTGCATGATACACTGAATCAAGTGCTCTCAGAGTAGTGGCTGAGGCCTGCACATATATAACATCACTAAAATCTAAAACCGACAGTAATGTACATCGTACCAGCTCCTTCCTGGCCTCAAAAGAAAACAAGCCTTATGCCGGTAATAAAATCCTATTTTCAGCTTGAGCATTCTCACAGTGAAGCTCATCTTATCATCAACCCACACACCCAAATACGTGAACACTTTAACTTGCTCTATAGTATGTCCAGCCAATGTAGCAATGACAGGATTTGTAATATGCCTGGCATTTGAAAATACCATACATTTTGTTTTACATGAATTTAGAATCAGCTTTAAATCATACAGATTCTGTTGTATGATGTTAAACGCTATTTAGTCATTTTCAAAAGCTTAAGATAAACTACTACCACTTGAATAAAGAACAGTTTCATGTCCATAAAAATGAACATCCGCTGTTTCAATAAGATCCCCAATGTTGTTGATATACAAAATGAACAACAGTAGGCCCAAAATAGAACCTTGCGGAACACCTGAGCACACCTCTATGGACTCAGATTTACAACCATCCGCCATTACACATTGTGTACGATTTCATAGGTAATTTATAAACCAATCTAGAGCATGACCAGTAATTCCACAACAAATTAACCTTTGCACTAACACATCACGATGTGCAGAGTCAAGAGCCTTCAGGGTAAAGATTGAGGCTTACACATAAATAGTATCACCATAGTCCAATACAGAGAGAAAAGTACAACTTGAGTTTACTGACAAGGTTCTTTACATGGATGGTGAAGCTCAACTTCTTATCCACCCAAATTCCCAGATTGTTGTACATTTGAGCTTGTTCCATAGAGTGTCTTTCCAAGGTAGTAATGAAATGGTTTTCAGAATGTTTAGTATGGGAAAATATCATGCATTTTGTTTTAGAGGAATTCAAAACAAGCTTCAAATTGTACAGATTCTGTTGAAAGATGTTTAAAGCTACTTGAGATTTTTCAAAAGCCAAAGTCAAACTGCTGCCACTTGAATAGAGAACAGTGCCATCCGCGTAAAAACGTACATCACCTGTCTCAATAATACGTCTCCCAATGTTGTTGATGTAGATCAAAAACAACTCAAATTGATCCTTGAGACCCACCCGAGCACAACTCTACGGTGTCCGACCTTCAACCATCTGCCTTAACACACTGGCTTCGATTTGACAGGTTGTTCACAAACCACTCTAGAGCATGGTCAGCAATCCCAACACACTTCAATCTCTGCACCAAGACAGTATGGTCCACAGTGTCAAACGCCTTTCACAATCCTATGAATACAGATACACAATGCCGCTTCCTATCCAGGGCACGGTGAATATCGTTAAACACCTTCAAAGTTGCTGTGACAGTGCTGTGGCCAGACCTGAAACCTGATTGCATACCATCAAAATATTGTTTTCCTGGAGGTAGGCCTTAAGTTGCTTAAGGACTTGACTAAGGACTTCAATACCGTTGCCAGAATAGACCCCTTAAATATGGACTGACAGTTATTCGGTAGAGTGGGATCACAACCTGGGGATTTCATTACATTCTAGGTTGAGACATTAAGACGCGTGTTAAAGGGGGAGCATTGATGTCTGCAGCTAATTGTAGTAGGCGGAGGTCTAGATCATCAAGGCCAGGGGATTCCAGGGCTCTGCGCACCTCTGAGACAGAGAAGAGCGAGAAGAAGAACCTGGAGGAGTGCTTGGGAGTGTAAGGTCATTTCACAGGGGGCTCATGTTGCTCTTTAATTAATCAATTGGATTATGGTTAGGATTATTTCAAGGGTTGAGTCCAAAACCCTAACTCTAGCTTAATGTCCGCATCTTTGCTCAACCATAAACCTAGCCTCAACTCTAACCCTAGCTTCATATCCACTCCCGGCTCAACCCTAACCCTAACCCTAGCCCAGAGAAATATCCACAACCTTGCTCAACCCTAAACCTAGCCTCAAACCTAACCCGAGCTTCACATACACTTCCAGCTTAACCCTAAGGGTTGAGGGTTACGCCGGGATGTGGACATGATGCTAGGGTTTGGTTTAGATTTAGGGTTGAGGTTAGAGTAAGGTTTGAGCAGGGGCGTGAAGCCAGGATTAGAGTTTGTAGGTGCCTGACTGCCTGCTTGCCTTCCTTCCTGCATGTCTGTTTCTCTGTCTGTCTCTCGGTCTGTTTGTATGTCTGTCTTTCACCAGTTTACCCAGTGCAATTTTATCAACAACTTTTTTTTGCCTTGAATGCAATGTATTGACTTATGAGTCGATACCCTTGATGCATATCGATGCATCAATATCCTGTCTGTGGAGGTGGGGGAGGAGAAAGAGGAGGGGGAGAAGAGGAGAGGGGGAGAGGGAAAGAGGAGGGGGAGAGAGAGGAGAGGAGGGGGAGAGGGGAAAGAGGAGGGGGAGAGAGAGGAGAGGAGGGGAGAGGGGAAAGAGGAGGAGAGAGAGAGGAGAGGAGGGGGAGAGAGAGGAGAGGAGGGGGAGAGGGGAAAGAGGAAGGGGAGAGAGAGGAGAGGTGGGGGAGAGAGAGGAGAGGTGGGAGAGAGGAGAGGTGGGGGAGAGAGAGGAGAGGAGGGGGAGAGAGGAGAGGTGGGGAGAGAGAGGAGAGAAGTGGGGGAGAGAGGAGAGGTGGGGGGAGAGAGAGGAGGTGGGAGAGAGGAGAAAGAGGAGGGGGAGAGAGGGAGAGAGGAGAGGAGAGGAGGGGGAGAGAGAGGAGAGGAGGGGGAGAGAGGAGAAAGAGGAGGGGGGGAGAGAGGAGAGGAGGGGGAGAGAGAGGAGAGGAGGGGGAGAGGGGAAAGAAGGAAGGGGAGAGAATAGGGGGAAGAAGGGACAGAGAAGTGGGAGAGTGAATTGAATTGAATTTACAGAAAGGATAGCACAAAGGCGGGAGGGTTGTACTGTCACTATTTGCACATCATTACAACACTGTATATATACATAATATGCCATTTGAAATGTCTTTATTCTTTTGGAACTGTTTGAAGTGTAATGTTTACTGTTTATTTCACTTTTGATTATAACCTATTTCACTTGCTTTGGCAATGTAAACATATGTTTCCCATGCCAATAAAGCCCCTTACATTGACATTGACATTGACTGAGAGAGCGGGAGCGAGGGGAGAGAGGGGGTGAAGGAGGGAGGGGGAAGAGCGCAGGGAGGGGAGGGGAGAGACAGGAGTGAGAAAGGAGGGAGAATGAGAGAGAGAGAGAGAGATAGAAGAGAGAGAGAGAGGGAGAAAGGAGGGAGAATGAGAGTGAGATAGAAGAGAGAGGGAGAAAGGAGGGAGAATGAGAGAGAGATAGAAGAGAGAGAGGGAGTGAGAGAAAGAGAGAGAAGGAGGGTGCCATGTCCATAGGCATCCACATTATTGGTTGAGGCTCATCTTTTCACATTGAATGTAATGTATTGACATAAACCTCAATTGGTTGATGAACATCTTTTCCAAATGACTGCAATGTTTCAAGCATGTGACACTCATCTTTTCCCATTGACTGCAATGTAATTGACATTCAGTGCATTCGGAATATATTCAGAACCCTTTACTTCTTCCAAATTTTGTCACATTACAGGTTTATTCTAAAAAATATTTTAAAAATTATCCTCGTCAATCTACACACAATACCCCATAATGCCAAAGCGAAAACAGGTTTGTAGAAATGAGACTCGAAATTGAGCTCAGGTACATCCAGTTTCCATTGATCATCCTTGAGATGTTCCTACAACTTGATTGGTCCACCTGTGGTAAATTCCATTGATTGGACATGATTTGGAAAAGCACACACCTGTCTATTCTATATAAGGTCCTATAGTGCATGTCAGAGCAAAAACCAAGCCATGAGGTCGAAGGAATTGTCCATAGAATTCCAGGACAGGATTGTGTTGAGGCACAGATCTGGGGAAGGGTACCAAAAAATGTCTGCAGCATTGAAGGTCCACAAGAACACAGTGGCCTCCATCATTCTTAAATGGAAGAACTTTGGAAACACCAAGACTCTTCCTAGAGCTGGCCGACAACCATCTCTGCAACACTCCACCAATCAGGTCTTTATGGTAGAGTGGCCAGATGGAAGCCACTCCTCAGTAAAAGGCACATGACAGCCCACTTGGAATTTGCCAAAAGACACCTAAAGATTCTCAGACCATGAGAAACAAGATTCTCTGGTCTGATGAAACCAAGATTGGCCTGAATGCTGAGCGTCATGTCTGGAGGAAAACTGTCACTATCCCTACGGTGAAGCATGGTGCTGGCAGCATCATGCTGTGGGGATGTTTTTCAGCGTCAGTGACTGGGAGACTAGTCAGGATCAAGGGAACGATGAATGGAGCAAAGTACAGAGAGCTCCTCGATGAAAACCTGCTCCAGAGCGCTCAGGACCTCAGACTGGGGTGCAGGTTCACCCTCCAGCAGGACAACGACCCTAAGCACACAGTCCACAGGAATGGCTTCGGAACAAGTCTCTGAATGTCCTTGAGTGGTTCAGCCAGAGCCCGGACCTGAACCCGATCTAAAATCTCTGGAGAGACCTGAAGATAGCTGTGCAGCGACGCTCCCCATCCAATCTGACAGAGCTTGAGAGGATCTGCAGAGAAGAATTGGAGAAACTCCCAAAATATAGGTGTGCCAAGCTGTACCAAAGAAGACTCAAGGCTGTAATCGCTGCCAAAGGTGCTTCAACAAAGTAATGACTAAAGGGACTGAATACTTATGTAAATGTGATATTTCCATGTTTTTTAATAAATTTGCTTGGTCATTATTGGGTGTTGTGTGAAGATAGATGAGGGAAAAAAACAAATCAATCCATTTTAGAATAAGGCTGTAAAGTAACAAAATGTGGAAAAAGTAAAGGGGTCTGAATACTTTCCAAATGCACTGTAAGCGTCAATTGTTTGATGCTCAACTTTTCCCATTGGCTGCGATGTGTTGACTTAAGCATCATTTTTGTAACGCTAATATTATCCCATTGGCCTCCTAATTGAATAGAAAAGTGTATCAAGTTTTTTTGCCATGAATATCACCAACTGCTGTGAAGAATCATCAGCTACAACAAATACACATGGATTCATATGATCCATGAGCGAGTAATTGATTAAGACAATTTTGTTAGATAATTATAAGTAGACCTAATCTCCATTTAGGCACCAATGTGGCCGTTAAGAGCAAGGCTTCGGTAGATCCATAAGTGAAGTGTTGAACATAGAGATTCATGAGGAGTGTGTGCTCAGTCACATGTGTTTCTCTAAGTGTTGCTGTCGTTGTTTGGGGTTTTCTCTGACTACCCCTGTATTGGATCCACCTAACCCTCTTCTCCCATACTGGCACACGGCCTCCCTACCCATCCCAGCCAATCTGTGATTTCCAACGTGATTTTCGGCAATGATTATTTAACCAGGGCCCGCATTGTTGATGTTATTTTATAAGTCAATAATCTTTTCTATTCCCCAGATTTGGTTAATCTTCCTAATTACAAATTAGCATTCTCCACATAGCAGTCCTAGATTTCCAAATTAAGACCTTGGCTTCCTAGGGATGGTGAATCAGCCTGGCTGGCTAATACCTCTGTGGAGTGCATGACGCACAACAGCTTTCTTTCCTCCTCCCTTCTCCCTCCTTCTATCCTTCGTCTGTGATTTTTCCCCCTCAATTGTCTGCTTCATAGAAAAGAGGAAAAACACAACGAGGAGACTCCAGCGTTGGCATGCTCATCTCTTTCTGGCTCGCACACACACACACACACACACACACACACACGCATACACACACACACACACGCACACACGCACACGCACACACGCACACACACACACACACACACACACATACACACACACATACACACATACACATACACACACACACACACACACACACACACACACACACACACACACACGTCCGCCACGGTGGGTTGTGATCAGCAGCATTAATAACAATTAGGGCTGTAAATGTTGAGGTGGGGCTGAGCCTCTTCCCCTGTCTCCTACCATCAGGCACCAGGCAGCTCTGAGGCTGCTGCTCTGAGGTTGGGCTGCATGGGGAAATATTGGCCCTGACTGAACATCGTTAGGTGGCGTCACCGTCAAACAGCTTCAATTAGTCCAGAAACAGACAAAAATGGAGGTGAAGCCCTGTCAAAACGTTGGGGGAGACAGAGAGAAAAAGAGAAAAGGAAAGGGAGTGATGTGAATGAATTGTGCTGAAGGGAGGGGAGTGAAAGAAGGAGGGGAGGAAGAAGGGATTAGTTTGAGTGACTTAGAGACCGTGATGCCTGCAGCTCTGTAAACTTTAGACAAATCCAGAGAGAGGCGAGACCTTGACACTAGCTAGCTTACAGATCATGGATGGCTTACTACAGTCACAGAAGAAGCAGTTAGCATAATACCTTCCTTTTCATAACTGAATCATAAATGGATATTTCCATCATGAAATGTCAGATTTACATTTTTTCTGCGTTTTCCAACTTTGTATAATACCGATATGAAGTAACGCGAACAAATGTAACACATGTATTAGAAAACATTCATGAAATAAAAAATGATATGTTGCTCAACCTGTTTAGGTGGTCTGTTCGGTTGTCAAATAAACCTGTGTTTAATTATTGCATATTGATTGGATATGTTTGGTCCGAAAGCTGACATGGTGTTTGGCAACCATTTGTCACATTACAACAGAGGGTGATAAGAGTTAGAATTACATAAGGATGGGACAGACCAGTGTTTCCTAAACTCACTTCCTGCTCAGCCCGTGTGATGAACGACTGAGATCTCGACTCTTGAAGCCTGAGAGAGAGAGAAAAAAAAAAGAATGTTTTCCCTCCATCCGTCCTTCATTCCTTTCTTGGTACTACTAGGTCCCTCGTCAACTAGGTCCCTCGTCAAATCCAAAGTTGAGGGCAACGATGGTAGAAATAAACAGATTTGAAAAAGCAATCAACATTTCCCTAAAGCTCAGAAGTTGATTTGCATCCGAATCCAAGATCATGTTTTATTTATCAGTAATCACAACCAATCAGGAGAGAAATTAATCAATGAAGGCGCTAGCAGGAGCGATATCCGGCCATCTGGGGGTCGCGCTTATTCCTCCACCCCCTGGCACACAAACACACATCCAGGCACCGGCACAGACACTGACACACACACACACACACACACACACAGGCACAGGCACACACACATGCAGGCGGGTACACACACATGCACACACATACACATCCCCCCTATCCCACCCCCACTCCTGTGCCACCCCCATGCCCAACTACCCCCCGCCCTCCCGTCTTTCCGCTGGGCTTGTCATAGGCCCATATTTAGGTGACTGATTTTTTTTCTCCCAATGAGCTCTAAGGAACTCCATATGGCCTGGATCAAAGGTGTTGCTGGGTGCATGGTTCTGCTTTATTGCCAGCCGCTGCTGTTAATTAGAAAACAAGATCAGAGGCAGTATTAAAATCCAATTAAATTGATATGAACAGATTGCCAAGTGATGTTCGCTAATGTATAATTGAGCACCATGCAAATTTCAGTGGCTGCCTTTTGTTTTTTCGTGTCTCTCTGTCTATCTCTCTCGCACAGAATGAGCAATGGAGCTTGAAAGTTTTTCTCTTTTTCTTATTTTTTTTATCTTCCTGTTCTCCGGCTAAAGATAAACAAGTTAATGCAGTGAGATGGGGATATTGCTTTCATCAGTTAAGTTAAAGTGATATCCTCCCCATCATGCACTGGGGCTCAGGAGCCGCAGAGGAGGGCGGCTGCTGTATGTATCCCAAGATCCTTTTCTTCCCTGGCAGAGAGAAGGGGAAGGAGGGGAGAGGAGTGGGGGAGGGAGGGCAGGTGGGGGAGTAGGTTGGAGGGGGAGAGCCACAGTGGCGGCCCTACTTCTCTGGACACGCTTACTCGACGTGTGTGTGTGTGTGTGTGTGTGTGTGTGTGTGTGTGTGTGTGTGTGTGTGTGTGTGTGTGTGTGTGTGTGTGTGTGTGTGTGTGTGTGTGTGTGTGTGTGTGTGTGTGTGTGTGTGTGTGTTTAGCTGAGGAAGGGTCAGGTAGCCAGCTGAATATGTGGGATTTTCCTTTTTTTTAATAATAGTAAATATTGTGAATTCCTTAGACCATAGGCCTATATTTTATTTTAATGCAATTTGTTCTGTTGGACATATATTAATTTCTATTGTGTGTGTAATGATGTAATAAAGTAGTCCTATACTGTAGCTGTACAAATTCCTTCAATTAAGTCATAGCCATTCACTGACAGCCTGATCTCGTCAACGTCTTTAGTTAAGACAGGTCAGGTCACCCAGGTTACTGGATTGGACACATTTTGGATTAAGGATTATATTCAGGATTATGAAACACAGCACAGGATTCCATATATTACATATTCAGATAAAGAAACGTCAGTGGTCAAACCCTGCTTTAGATGTGAAGGGATTTCTTTAGCTGATCCTAAGCCAGTCTGGCCAGAAACTAGGCCTACCCAGCAAACGTCAGGTCTCTGTGATGTGGATGAGGCTGGTTACACATTTACATGTTACATTTTAGTAATTTAGCAGACACTCTTATCCAGAGGGATTTGCAGTCGGTGCATTCAACTAAGGTCGGTCAAACAACCACAAGACACCTGATATTTGAAGTCGGATTGAAACAATGCTGCAGTGAGACATGGTCATTTCCACCTTGACCACCATCAGTTCAAAAAGCCTGATGTACAACACCTGAATCATGCAACCAATAGACAACACACTGTAAGCCACAACAATCACAACCCAACACACTGTAAACCACTGCAATCACAATACAACAACTCCTCCTGCCATTGAACAACTACTGTTTCTAATTATTGAATAACCTCAATTATGTACATGTTCGACTTCTCCACCATTAGAACCACAGAAACAGACAAAGTGGAGAGTGGTTGTAGGCGAAAGGGGCATGATGGTAAACGATGCTATGAATGACTGCAATCGCTCTCCAAAGAACCCCTAATCAGATGCAATGATCCCCGCTATCCTGCTCCTTTAATGCAGCCCGCTGTGTTCTGTGGGAGAGAGCGTGCCGGAACGTTGTCGGAAAGCAGAGAGAGAGAGAGAGAGAGAGAGAGGGGGAGACAGAAACAGAGACAGGGACAGAGAGAGAGACAAGTGGGTGCAGCTGGTGGCCTTTGTCTCTTCCAGTCCCAAACGCCACGACTCCAAATTGAAAGGTCCTCGGAATTCTGTGTGGAACACCGGGATAAAATTCCCGCTACAAGCCGTCCCTGGATAATGACATGCTAATGTGATTGTCAGGAAATAAAAGTGGAGAGATCGGAAATTGCGCCAATTCTCCTCCATAAATGGGGTGGCAAAATAGGGGGGAGATATTGCCCTGTTTTTATTGAATAGTGATAAAAAACCTTAATAAATTCCAATAAAAGGGGATGTGAGATGAGTGAGGAGGATGGATGGAGGAGGGTGGAGGGTGGGGGTGAATGTAGGGTATTGTATCAATGTGCCAGTTAGGTGGGGTTCCGTTGGGAAGGTGAGAGCAGATTTTTGAGGGCTTGTGCAGAACTATTACGCAAGGCAACTATGATTTATGGATCTAGTCGTCTCCCTGTCTCCTTGTCTCCTTTCCTTCCTTATGTCACCTCATGACCTCATCAACAAGGGGATGGATTAGTCTGCTTAAAAATGTTTTTGAGCGCTAATGTTACAACAACGTAAGGTCCCTAACCCTAATATCCTATTGAGGAGCGTCACTGTCTGCTACTGCCTAGCTAACATCATCTGTTATCTGGGGCCCGGGGTTTTATCGAAACCTAGAATAACACATACTCATTACATTAGCCTA
>NC_056439.1:21204583-21274583 GCF_018296145.1 Oncorhynchus tshawytscha
TTTTCCCAGCTAGTTGTAAATTAATTTCGGTCTTTCATTAAAATACAAAATAAATGTATTTTAATGATATATAATACTTAGCAAAAGTAGATTATGTTTTATTTTTATACATTGGTCTTTAGGATATTTTGTAGTAATTTGTAATTTATGTCCCATCCCTGGCTGTGATCCAACAGGTCAGATCAGAAAACTGGAGGTGTGGCTTAGTAGGGGCATGGCTTTTGGCTAGTTCTTTATGATAACCCGTGAGAGTAAATGTCAATCCGGTTAATTTGTTCTGTTGTATTGTCAAGATATGTGAAGGTTGAGCACTGATACATTTGTAGTTTTAATGAGGCTTACTCAAGACCATGAGCTCCTTAAGTGCCTATGCCTATCCCAATTCTAGGTCAGTTAACACTGTTATAATATTTAAATAATACAGTTTTACATTATAATAAATCATGTGTAAAAATATTTAAGCAAAAATTATTTGAATTAATATTGAATTTGGCCTTCGTGACTATCTACATTGAATAGCACATTTAGAAAATTGCAAAAAAGTCATGAAGAATAAGGTTTTGAAATGACTGTCCTAAATCTGGGCTTTACAGGAAAGCTCAGGAAAGATGTTTGTATTTTTGGATACATATTTAACCCCTTATTTTTGTTGGCACAAAACTCCCTCAATACTTCCATTCATTTGTATGGGTTTGCCTTCAGACGAATCCTGTGAGCAAACCATCATATTCGTGAGAGTCTCATCTTTCCATTGAAGGATCATATTAGTTTTCCAGGCCAAACTGCTCAGAGGTGTTTGTGAGAAGACTGATCTTGTCATAGATGCGGAAGGGCAACATAGGTGGATGAGGCGGATTGAGACACAGCCCATGCATAAAAACAAATATCTCTAGCTTAAACTGACACATTTTTATTGGGATACATGTGTTATGTTGCTTAGATTGATGTACGGGTGCATCAATAGACTCTTAAGCATTCTTTTTAACCCATCTTTTTTAGGGTAGTTTCCTACTTTTGCACACACACACAGACGCGAGATCACACACACGCTCACACAGACAAGTACACAGATACATAAGACATCAAAATGCACACCAATTCACATATTTTTGAGCACACAGACACACTAAAACAATACACGTATCGTTTTGGCTCTCACTCTTTACATTATGCTTAATTTATTTGAGATAAAAGTAACATCTTATGCTATTTACTGCTTTGTGTCTCATATATGTGCATTTTGGGGGGGAGGGGGGGCTGAAAAAAAATCTGGGAAGGTGACAATGGCACGTCACCATCTTGAGAATAGTTTGGGGCAGCTTTCAACGTGTGTGCTTACAATGGGTGTTTGGCTGCTATCGGAATGGTGGCACAAGCTCCCTGCCTCTGTTCAGCAGCACTTACACTGCATTGTTCTCGTAAATCCCCAGGTCTCATCCCCACAACACATGCCTGCCCAGATACTATAATGTAGCTACGCTAGGACGATTGTGTGTTCAGAGGGAAAGATTGAACAAGGTACCTCTAAGCCTCCTTGGTTGTCATCAGCGGAGCTTGTCCAGGATGATGCAGAGAGAGAGAGAGAGAGAGAGAGAGAGAGAGAGAGAGAGAGAGAGAGAGAGAGAGAGAAGAGAGAGAGAGACAGAGAGAGAGAGAGAGAGAGAGAAGAGAGAGAGAGAGAGAGAGAGAGAGAGAGAGAGAGAGAGGGAGAGAGAGAGAGAGAGAGAGAGAGAGAGAGAGAGAGAGAGAGAGAGAGAGAGAGAGAGAGAGACAGAGAGAGAGAGAGAGAGAGAAGAGAGAGAGAGAGAGAGAGAGAGAGAGAGAGAGAGAGAGAGAGAGAGAGAGAGAGAGAGAGAGAGAGAGAGAGAGAGAGAGAGAGACAGAGAGAGAGACAGAGAGAGAGAGAGAGAGAGAGAGAGAGAGAGAGAGAGAGAGAGAGAGAGCAGTGGCAACACACAGCAAGACAACCAACAAACAAAGAGTGCCCCTTCTCTCCCCCTTCTCATGCCATTGTACGGTATAAAACCAGCAAGCCAACATCCACGATGTGGATGCCAGGGTGCCCCCTACTGTATCAATCTAAAAAGCAGAAGTAACTGAAAGGGACGAGTATAACAGAGAGGGACCACACAAACCTCCAGCCCCATCACAGTGATAAGCAAACACACACACACCCTCTCCCGGACCCCAGGTCTCCCGACACGAGGCACGTGCTGTGTGACGCCCCTCCTGGAACTAGCAGTATCGCAATGAGTGACATCACAAACAGGCTCGACTTGTGTGTGTGTGTGTGTGCCTTGGCGACAGGCACATTAGAGGCCTTTGTTAGAGCAGGACTTGGCACATATCACCTTAATGACTGGCTTCCAGCGTTGTGCCACTCTAGAGGCAGAGCCATGTGGCTCCCCTCCCCTTTAAATAGATTTATTTTCTGATTTGCTTGAAACGGTTTGGCGTGTGCCGTGAGCTCTCTCTGGGAGAAAAAAAATGCTGGGTTAAAAATATCCCAATTTAGGTAAATATTGGACAGAACACATGTTGGGTTATTTTGACCCAGCCAGTTGGGTCACAAACAACTCATTATTTTCTTTATGTTGGGTTGTTGATGCTGGGTTGCTGAACTATGATCCACCGGGTCAGATCAGAAGACTGGAGGCGTGTCTTAGTAGGGGCGTGTTTTTCACCAAGTTATTTTTGTCCGACCTTGAGAGCAAACGTCATTCCAGTTAATGTGTTGTTCAGGGATGCTCTGACACTGTTGTAGCTATACGAAGGCTTACACAATGTCTGTCTATGCATATCTAGCAAGTAATAAAATGCTATGAATTTAGGAGTTCTTTAATATTTTTGCTAATTAAGAATGTTAATATAAATGTAGTAGTTTGTTTGTTTATGATTACTCTCATGGGTAGCCAAAAAAACACTGTCTGAAAGCTAGGTCCCTACTAAGCCATGCTTCTGATCTCTCTCTCTCTCTCTCTCTCTCTATATATATATATATATATATATATATATATATATATATATATATATATATATATATATATATATATATATATATATATATATATAGATATATATATATATATATACTGCTCAAAAAAATTAAGGGAACACTAAAATAACACATCCTAGATCTGAATGAAATATTCTCATTAAATACGTTTTTCTTTACATAGTTGAATGTGCTGACAACAAAATCACACAAAAATGATCAATGGAAATCAAATTTATCAACCCATGGAGGTCTGGATTTGGAGCTACCAGGAGACAGGCCAGTACATCAGGAGATGTGGAGGAGGAAAACCACACTACAGGCTTTGATGTAATGTCCTTAAAACAAGTCAAAATGAGGCTTAGTAGTGTGTGTGCCCTCCACGTGCCTGTATGACCTCCCTACAACACCTGGGATGCTCCTGATGAGGTGGCGGATGGTCTCCTGAGGGATCTCCTCCCAGACCTGGACTAAAGCATCCGCCAACTCCTGGACAGTTTGTGGTGCAACGTGGCATTGGTGGATGGAGCGAGACATGATGTCCCAGATGTGCTCAATTGGATTCAGGTCTGGGGAACGGGCGGGCCAGTCCATAGCATCAATTCCTTCCTCTTGCAGGAACTGCTGACACACTCCAGCCACATGAGGTCTAGCATTGTCTTGCATTAGGAGGAACCCAGGGCCAACCGCACCAGCATATGGTCTCACAAGGGTTCTGAGGATCTCATCTTGGTACCTAATGACAGTCAGGCTACCTCTGGCAAGCACATGGAGGGCTGTGCGGCCCCCCAAAGAAATGCCACCCCACACCATGACTGACCTACCACCAAACCGGTCATGCTGGAGGATGTTGCAGGTAGCAGAACGTTCTCCATGGAATCTCCAGACTCTTTCACGTCTGTCACATGTGCTCAGTGTGAACCTGCTTTCATCTGTGAAGAGCACTGGGCGCCAGTGGCTAATTTGCCAATCTTGGTGTTCCACCTGTGGACGTCGGGCCCTCATGGAGTCTGTTCCTGACCGTTTGAGCAGACACATGCACATTTGTGGCCTGCTGGAGGTCATTTTGCAGGGCTCTGGCAGTACTCCTCCTGCTCCTCCTTGCACAAAGGCGGAGGTAGCGGTCCTGCTGCTGGGTTGTTGCCCTCCTATGGCCTCCTCCACATCTCCTGATGTACTGGCCTGTCTCCTGGTAGCGCCTCCATGCTCTGGTCACTATGTTGACAGACACAGCAAACCTTCTTGCCACAGCTCGCATTGATGTGCCATCCTGGATGAGTTGCACTACCCGAGCCACTTGTGTGGGTTGTAGACTCCGTCTCATGCTACCACTAGAGTGAAAGCACCGCCAGCATTCAAAAGTGACCAAAACATCAGCCAGGAAGCATAGGAACTGAGAAGTGGTCTGTGGTCACCACCTGCAGAACCACTCCTTTATTGGGGGTGTCTTGCTAATTGCCTATAATTTTCACCTGTTGTCTATTCCATTTGCACAACAGCATGTGGAATTTATTGTCAATCAGTGTTTGACAGTTTGAATTCACAGAAGTGTGATTGACTTGGAGTTACATTGTGTTGTTTAAGTGTTCCCTTTAGTTTTTTGAGCAATGTATTTATATTTTCTGGCCTGAAACAGCAGCAACCGAGACCCAGGGTCTCCCAACAGTCATCCTGAAAAGAAAATGGAGTTGGAGGAAAATTTAAGCCTTTTGTTTCATCTACAATTAATTAAATCCATTTATTTCCTTTCCTTTATTCATCTGTGTTGGCCACAGAAAGAGTGTGTAAGCCTAGCGGACACAACAGCAGCCAAATGAGACCTAGAGGAGCCCTCTGTACTGAGCCCTCTGTACTGCCATCAAAACCAGCCTGGCCTGGGAAACCTCAGCAAGCCTCTGAATGGATCACAGACATTGTGTGGTGAATGGAAGTGAATAGACTCACTGTGAATAGACTCACTGGGCAGTATTTCTGATCGAAATATGTATTTTAATTACTGAGTATTTTGTATGTTGTATTACACTGGGCTGAAGTGCACTCCAATGTACTTTGTAGCAAGATACTTTCAAAAGCTATAATTTGTATAAACAAAATCCAAAATACTTTTATATACCATTTCTTTATAGTTGTTCACAATATTGTGTCCCCTAGCACCCTAGATTGGTATCAAAAGTCTGATGGCACTATGGTGTGATAAGAGTGTCTGCTAAATGAACTCAATGTAAATGTACATTACCGTTCAAAAGTTTGGGGTCACTTAGAAATGTCCTTGTTTTTGAAAGAAAAGCCAATTTTTTGCCCGTTAAAATAACATCAAACACATCACTAATACAGTGTAGATATTGTTAATGTTGTAAATGACTATTGTAGCAGGAAACGGGTGATTTTTATTAATGGAATATCTACATAGGCATACAGAGGCCTGTGTTCCAATGGCAATGTTTATCATTTTAAAAGGCCAATTGATCATTAGAAAACCCTTTTGCAATTATGTTAGCACAGCTGAAAACTGTTGTTCTGATTAAAGAAGCAATAAGACTGGCCTTCTTTAGACTAGTTGAGTATCTGGAGCATAAGCATTTTGTATGTTCGATTACAGGCTCAAAATGGGCAGTCTTATAGAGTAATGCACTTGTAGAACTTGTAGAGTAATGCACTTGTAGAACTTATAGAGTAATGCACTTGTAGAACTTGTAGAGTAATGCACTTGTAGAACTTGTAGAGTAATGCGCTTGTAGAACTTGTAGAGTAATGCACTTGTAGAACTTGTAGAGTAATGCACTTGTAGAACTTATAGAGTAATGCACTTGTAGAACTTGTAGAGTAATGCACTTGTAGAACTTGTAGCGTAATGCGCTTGTAGAACTTGTAGAGTAATGCACTTGTAGAACTTGTAGTAAACTTGTAGAACTGGTAGAGTAATGCTTGTAGAACTTGTTGAGTAAACTAGAACTTGTAGAGTAAATGAACACTTGTAGAACTGTAGAGTAATGCACTTGTAGAACTTGTTGAGTAATGCACTTGTAGAACTTGTAGAGTAATGCACTTGTAGAACTGGTAGAGTAATGCACTTGTAGAACTTGTAGAGTAATGCGCTTGTAGAACTTGTAGCGTAATGCGCTTGTAGAACTTGTAGAGTAATGCACTTGTAGAACTTGTTGAGTAATGCACTTGTAGAACTTGTATAGTAATGCACTTGTAGAACTTGTAGAGTAATGCACTTGTAGAACTGGTAGAGTAATGCACTTGTAGAACTTGTAGAGTAATGTGCTTGTAGAACTTGTAGCGTAATGCGCTTGTAGAACTTGTAGAGTAATGCACTTGTAGAACTTGTAGAGTAATGCACTTGTAGAACTTGTAGAGTAATGCACTTGTAGAACTTGTAGAGTAATGCACTTGTAGAACTTGTAGAGTAATGCACTTGTAGAACTTGTAGAGTAATGCACTTGTAGAACTTGTAGAGTAATGCGCTTGTAGTACTTGTAGAGTAATGCACTTGTAGAACTTGTAGAGTAATGCACTTGTAGATCTTGTAGAGTAATGCACTTGTAGAACTTGTAGAGTAATGCACTTGTAGAACTTGTAGAGTAATGCAGACCTTTTGGTGTAATGCTTAAAAGTACTATATGATGTACATTATTATTGAAAACTGTACACTAAGTGCACCAAACATTAGAAACACCATCCTAATAGTGAATTGCACTGACCCCATTTTTGACCTCAGAACAACCTAAATTGGACTACACGGTGTCAAAAGTGTTCCGCAGGGATCCTGGCCCACGTTGACTCCAATGCTTCCCACAGTTGTGTCAAGTTGGCCGATGTCCTCTTGATACACACGGGAAACTGTTGAGTGTGAAAAAGCCAGCAGCCTTACAGTTCTTGAACCCTCTCAAACCAGTACCATACCCAGTTCAAAGGCACTAACATATTTTGTCTTTCTCATTTACCATCTGAATGGTTCACATACACAATCCATGTCTCAATTGTCTCAAGGCATCTAAAATGATTGAAGTGGATTTAACATCAATAAGAGATCATAGCTTTCACCTGGAATCACCTGGTCAGTCTGCCATGGAAATAGCAGGTTTTGTACACCCAGTATTAAAAATACTATATAAGGTGTTATGGCATAACACTGACAAAGTGTAACAGCGTCGGCACTAAGCACATTGTCAATCGTCCCCCGCGATGAAATCGGGGAGGGGACTGTGGATCAATCTCCTTCCGTACGTTCATTCGTACATTATTCACACGCAATATTTCAGAAGGCACCGGGGCGATTTTGACTAAACTTGGGTGAATGATGCATCCTGCCAAAATTAAACTGATTGGCCCAAGGCGGGAGCTATTGTAATTAGCTGACATTTATTAGTCATACGTGATATCTCAATTGGCCCAAGGGACATATCTATCCCCGATGCTAAACATCTGTAAGGCACTAAAGGGGATTTCCAGTACATACGCACACATGCACACACAAACACACACATACACACACATAAAACCATACCTACAGTATCTAGGACTCTGTGTATCTCCTTTCTCCTCAGTGGTTCTCTGGATAGCCCAGCCATTTCTACCTGACACCGGTTTCTCCATCTGACAGTAAATCCAGCTCTGAGTTCCGTTCTGCAGCCTTAATGAATAATGGAATAAATGTGCTTAAACTGGGGAGTCAGACAGTCAGGACAGGAGTCAGTTAGTTTAACATAACCACTGCCATCAGCCATGACATTAATTGCACCCTAATTCTGCTGGCAGTGGTGGCTGGGGATGCTAGGAGGAGAAAGAGGGAGGCCAGGAGTAGATGGAAAAGTGGGGGTAAGAGAATGGAAGTGCATAAGTGGAAAATGGATATGAGACCCCTGATGTTGCCGGGGGAGAGGGGGGTGGGAGAGAGGGAAAGACTGGGCCACTCCGGTGGAAAGTAAAATGGAAAGTAAGGTCAGGACCCTCCCTCTCTTTCTCAACCTTCTGTTCTCTCTTTTCTCACTCCCCTCCCCTCCCCTCTCGCTCTCTCTCTCTCTCTCTCTCTCTCTCTCTCTCTCTCTCTCTTTCTCTCTCTTTCCCTAAACCCTCAATCTCAGCATAGTGGTCCATTTTCTGGCATTAACATGGCATTCTGGGGTCTTTTGTATAAGACAGAGCAGGTCGGTATGTGTCTATTATTACCTCTAAGAGCTGTCCACGCCACTCTACGGGTCAGGCAGACAGCAGGTACTCTGGAGCTGGTGGGTGTCCCAAATACCAGCCTATTCTGTCCTACTATCGACTATCTACTATCCAGGTCTGTACCCAAACAATTTGAACTTCTACTTTTAAAAATCCACCTCTCTAAAAACAAGTCTCTCACCGTTGCCGCCTGCTACCATCCTACCGATCCTCAACTTCGGCGATGTCATTTACAATATAGCCTCCAATACCCTACTCATTAAATTGGATGCAGTCTATCACAGTACCATCCTTTTTGTCACCAAAACGTATACTACCCACCACTGCGACCTGTACGCTCTCGTTGGCTGGCCCTCGCTTCATACTCGTCGGCAAACCCACTGGCTCCAGGTCATCTACAAGACCCTGCTAGGTAAAGTCCCTCCTTATCTCAGCTCGCTGGTCACCATAGCAGCACTCACCTGTAGCACGCCATCCAGCAGGTATATCTCTCTGGTCACCCCCAAAACCAATTCTTTCTTTGGTTGCCTCTCCTTCCAGTTCTCTGAACGAACTACAAAAATCTCTGAAACTGGAAACACTTATCTCCCTCACTAGCTTTAAGCACCAGCTGTCAGAGCAGCTCACAGATTACTGTACCTGTACATAGCCCATCTATAATTTAGGCCAAACAACTACCCTTACTGTATTTATTTATTTTTGCTCCTTTGCACCCCATTATTTCTATTTCTACTTCACACATTCTTCCACTGCAAATCTACCATTGCAGTGTTTTACTTGCTATTTTGTATTTACTTCGCCACCATGGCCTTTTCTTTTGCCTTATCTCACCTCATTTGCTCACATCGTATATGTAGACTTATTTTTCTACTGTATTGTTGACTGTATGTTTGTTTTACTCCATAAGTAATAATAATAAATAATATATATAATATAATAATATAAATATAAATGCATATAGAATAAATAAATAATAATAATAAAGTAGCAATAGTAGCACCCTTTTAGTAGCACCCTATCAGCTATATACTGTAGTACTTTTGACTGGGCCTAAGGTGAAAATTACCTCAGATTCAGAAATCCAGAATACTACTGGCGTCACTGCCTGTGAACATCATTCAGCTCTAACATTTAGATAGAACACCTGTTAACAGTACGGTCCCTGCTATCCGTGATCCTTGGGACAACTCTACCCCATTGAAGTTGACATTTTAAATCACTACGGTAAGAGTTGTGGTTAGGTTTAAGGTAAGGGTACGGCTTAAGAAGGGTTCAAACCTGTTTGGGATAGGGGGCAGCATTTTCTAAATATAATTTTTTAAATATGAACTTTATCGAACAAAACATACATGTATTTTGTAACATGAAGTCCTATGAGTGCCATCTGATGAAGATTATCAAAGGTTAGTGATTCATTTTATCTCTATTTCTGCTTTTTGTGACTCCTCCCTTTGGCTGGAAAACGGCTGTATGTTTTTTTGTGACTAAGCTCTGACCTAACATAATCATATGGTGTGCTTTCGCTGTAAAGCCTTTTTGAAATTGGACACGATGGGTAGATTAACAAGAAGTTAAACTTTAATTTGGTGTATTGCACTTGTGAAGGGCTGAAATTTCGCACTCTTCCTTTTCAGGGGAATGTTGTCGAGGGGTTCCGCTAGCCGTAATTAAGGTAAGAGTAGGGGTTAAGATTAGGGTACATCCCAAGGATCCCAAATAGCACTGACCCTAACAGCACCACCACTCGCGCAAAAACGTTTCCGATAAGGAAATGGAATAGATATTTTATGCAGATGATTGCATGAGCGCGCATGTCACATTTCTGGCTAGCTAGCTAGCTTACCTGCTACACCAAGATGTTCAGTTTCCAGGTTTCATCTACACATCAAGATACAATTAGGCCTACATCATTAAAAAAAATCAAAACAACCTGGAGCTAGGTAAATAGAATCAGAATGTCTGTTCAGGACCTTTGACATGTTTTGACAATACAATCTGAAAGTCACGCCCATACTAAGCCACGCCTCCAGCCTTCTGATCTGACCGGTGGATCACAGCTCAATAACCCAAGTGAGGGCTCTATTCAATCAGATCCGCTTTAGCTGACATCCGCATAGCGGTTGTTTTGGCGTGTCGGGGGTGGAAGTGCGTTAGAGCTGTCAAATCCACAAGTGGCTCCCGGCATTATACCTAAAGTGGACATTGCCATTGGCTGCACGGAGTCACATTAACAGAATTCCCATGCAGTCTTGTTTACAAGTTGGAACACTGGAATGTGAGGTGTAATCTACACCTCTATTATGATGACAGAGACCCTCATTATTTAGTTTCATAATTTTCCTTTTTAAGTGTAACTATGTCTCTACAGCCTACACTTTCGCGTTCTGAACTTCTAAAGTGGGTGGGGCGGTGTGGCTTTGTAACAGTGATGCAACTGCTCACTAATTTGACATTATTTTAATCGCCTCCGCACAGGAGATTCGATTGACCAATTTTCAATTTTCTCCATTCACCCAGCAGGTCAGACACCTGGCACCAATCACACCAGGAATTCTCTTCAGGGGTTCATCATTAACTTGATTAATTGTATATAAAAATCATATAACATGCATAAATATTAAAATGACATTTGAATTTTCAATTTACAAACATAACATAATGAACAGGAACAGGAATGATATTTACTCTTACGGGTGGCCAGAAATACCTATGTGAAAGCCAAGCCCCCAATGGGAAACTAACCTGGAAAAAAATAAAAATAAATACCAATCTGCTGGGCCAACCCAGCATGAAAGTGAATAGAAAAACAATTGATGGTTAAGTGAACCCATGTTTGGCGTGGCTTCATGCTGTCGTTTTTTGGCCACCCTTGAGTGCAAATGTCATTCATGTTCATCTGGTTTGTACAGTGCAATTATTTTCCTCAACTTTAATAAAACAATGGGATGTTTGTGACCTAACGGGCTAGGTTAAACTAACCCAATGTGTGTTTTGTTCTTTTTAACCAGCTTTTTTTTTGAGACCTCCAAACAAAACGCATGTCTTACCTTAGTTTGGGTGTCAACGGGTCCAGTCTAATCTAAATCGCTACTGTTTTGCATGCCTCTGGTCAACAGTAGTGCACTTTAGTAGGGATATAGGGTGCCATTTGGGACAGTCATCCAGCGGTGTTCATTATGCTTCCTGATCTTCTTGTCCGTGGCCCAGTTCAGTTAGTTTTAACATGCATTCTTACATCGTCCATTCCTACACGTATCTCTATGATTAAATAGTTATATTGCTTTCACGGGTCCAACCTTGGGCCCATGTATTGCCTATTATTTGAATGCTGGCTTCTGCTGAGTGTTACTGAATGTTTCTTGTGCCTCTCAGCCCTCCATGAGGATGCTCCTACTGGCTCCTACAGATAAATAATTAACTGAAGCAGCTAGGCTCATTAAGCTTGGAAGACACAAACCCGCTCAGACGTGAAGCCTGAAGTGGCCAGCACCTTGTCCTTGGCTGATAACACAGAGAGACCAGTCTACACACCAGCTCTCTACAAATGCTCAATGACATTATTCAACCCCTCCATCCTCATCCTCTCTAACCCCTCTCACACACACACAAACACTGACATACTCACATTCTTAATTAACTTCTCCCAGATGTCCGGCCCATGTCATTACCCACGATTCACTTTCGGAGCCGCCCTTCCTATTTCCACCACCTCCCAGCGCTGTGGACTGTCAGACCAGGCTCTCCACTGCATTAAGACTGGCCTCTATCCAGGCCAGCTCTCTGGAGAGGGAGGGAGGGAGGGAGGCCAGCTCTCTGGAGAGGGAGGGAGGGAGGGAGGGAGGGAGGGAGGGAGGGAGGGAGGGAGGGAGGGAGGGAGGGAGGGAGGGAGGGAGGGAGGGAGGGAGGGAGGGAGGGAGGGAGGGAGGGAGGGAGGGAGGGAGGGAGGGAGGCAGGCAGGCAGACAGACAGACAGACAGACACTCACTCTCACTCTCACACACACAGAGAGAGAGAGAGAGAGAGAGAGAGAGAGAGAGAGAGAGAGAGGGAGAGAGAGAGAGAGAGAGAGAGAGAGAGAGAGAGAGAGAGAGAGAGAGACTAGCGAGGTTCTGTCACAGGGGACACACTAGCTCTCTTCATTAAGGGCTCAAAGTCTAGCAAATACTCCCAATACTGTCTAACAGACTAGGTCTGGGGGTTGGTAGTGAGGGGTGGGGAGGGAATGTGTAATGTCAAGGGTGATTTCTTTAGATGAGACAGGATTATGAATAGTTGAACACAGTGTGATACATGATCTATATCAGGCTGCCTTTTGCCTTTGCCCACTCTATTTCTCTCTTCTGTTCACTTAGTGAGAGATGGATTATATTGAGGAGTGGAACAGCTCTGGAGATAACCCTGTACAGACAGAACATCTGACTATAACCTCTACCCTCTCTACCTCCAGCTGTCATCCAGTCCTACCAGTCCACGGCCAAGGGATGACCGGCCACTACTGTAGAGTCTTCGGGTTCCACTCCGCATCTACACCCTAGCTGACAGATCCAGACAAACTTCAGAGGGGACACGTTAATTAAAGGTACGTCTGGGCAGTTCTACTTTTCTTCCTCTTCCTCTTGTGCCTCCTCTTCCTCTTGCTCCTCCTCTTCATTCTCCTATTCTTCCTCCTCTCTGGTTGTCAGCTCTAAGACAAGCAAAAAAGGGTGGGACGAACAGTGGAGCTTTAAGGTGGAACTGTGTAAGCCCCCCCCACACACACACACACACACACACACACACACATACACACACACACACAAACGTGTGTATGAACACACACTGACACATACACATACACACACACACACCACTAACTCCCGAGGGCGTTGGAGTCAAGTCTGTGCCTAATTGTTTCATTTGCAGCGGCGTGGTTGCCGGATGCACACACATAAAGAGCCCTGATGCAGGGATTTGAATAATTCTGCATCATCACAACACACTCTCTATACAAAAGGTAGATAAAAAGACATTTAGAAAAAAGACAAATGGTGGTGGAAGCTGGCATTTAGCAGGCATCGCCTCTTCGTGCGGCTACAGCAAGGCTTAGCTTGGAAGCGACAGGCGAAAATTGCAAGTGGAGAAAAGGAATGAGAGAAAGAGAGAGAGAGAGAGAGAGAGAGCCAGAGAGCCAGAGAGAGGGGGAGAGAGAGGGAGAAAAAGAGAGGGAGAGAAAGAGAGAGAGAGAAAGAGAGGGAGATAAATGGAGGGATGGGATGACTTTTCATGACCAAAGGCATTTATCTTTATCCTTCCTTCTCTCCTGCTTTTCCTCTCTTCCATTCTGCGCGACGACTTTAACTTTTGTCTGCCGAAGTGCGCACACACACACACACACACGTGGGGGGGAGTCACCTCTATATGGCAACCCTCCGTTTAGACACACCAGGTGTGGTACACACTATACTTATTTCTTCCGTGTTCACTCTTTCTCTATCTCCCTCTCTCCCTCCCTCACCCCCTTTGTCTCTATTACTCGCTCTATGAGTAATTGAATTTCTGAAGTGCTCAACAGTTTTGTTAATTTCACCATGTCACCTGTCACTCAAGGTGTGGGTGAAGAGAGAGACTACCCAGCTAGCACATATTGTTCTGAGAACC
Source organism: Oncorhynchus tshawytscha (assembly GCF_018296145.1). Lineage (NCBI taxonomy): Eukaryota > Metazoa > Chordata > Actinopteri > Salmoniformes > Salmonidae > Oncorhynchus > Oncorhynchus tshawytscha. The sequence goes on from NC_056439.1 coordinate 21,218,391, forward strand.
ATATGTTTCTTCCCACAACGTTCTGGGAATGGTGCAGGATACCCTTCCAGCACATAACGTTCTGAGGACCGTATGTTTCTTCGGTGGGAATTTCAGTCCTTTCCTCATGGTTCTATGTGAACTCATGTTCTCAGAATGTTCAGAGAATGTTAAGAAACAACGTTTTTCTGTAGGGATCTTGTACTTCAGCGTAACATTTTCTGCAGGTTTCCTCGTGGTTCTATTTAACAACCAGCTCTCACAGTCTCACGTCAGAATTAGACGTTCATCCATGTTTCTCAAACATCACATTTCAAAGTTGTTCCAATGTCCAATTTAGAAGTGTTTAAGATTAGGTTTAGGCATTCACTTTTTAAGGGCAGGGTTAAGTTCAGGCAATAACTCCTAATTCCTCAGTTTAGGCATTAATACTGAATGGTTAAGGTAAGTGTTAAGGTTTGGGGTAGGCTTAAAACCAAAATATATTTTTAAATAAAAAATAAACAAACTTATATCTCTGGATTTGAACTTGCAACCTTTGGAATCAGTTTCCATGTCATCTCCCGACATTCTCAGACATGGATGGACATTGAATACTGACTGGTATCATGGAGTGGCTGGTATCATGGAGTGGCTGGTATCATGGAGTGGCTGGTATCATGGAGTGGCTGGTATCATGGAGTGGCTGGTATCATGGAGAGGCTGGTATCATGGAGTGGCTGGTATCATGGAGTGGCTGGTATCATGGAGTGGCTGGTATCATGGAGTGGCTGGTATCATGGAGTGGCTGGTATCATGGAGAGGCTGGTATCATGGGTGGCTGGTATCATGGAGTGGCTGGTATCATGGAGTGGCTGGTATCATGGAGTGGCTGGTATCATGGGTGGCTGGTATCATGGAGTGGCTGGTATCATGGAGTGGCTGGTATCATGGGTGGCTGGTATCATGGAGTGGCTGGTATCATGGGTGGCTGGTATCATGGAGTGGCTGGTATCATGGGTGACTGGTATCATGGAGTGGCTGGTATCATGGAGTGGCTGGTATCATGGAGAGGCTGGTATCATGGAGTGGCTGGTATCATGGAGTGGCTGGTATCATGGAGTGGCTGGTATCATGGGTGGCTGGTATCATGGAGTGGCTGGTATCATGGAGTGGCTGGTATCATGGAGTGGCTGGTATCATGGAGTGGCTGGTATCATGGGTGGCTGGTATCATGGAGTGGCTGGTATCATGGAGTGGCTGGTATCATGGAGTGGCTGGTATCATGGAGTGGCTGGTATCATGGGTGGCTGGTATCATGGAGTGGCTGGTATCATGGAGTGGCTGGTATCATGGAGTGGCTGGTATCATGGAGTGGCTGGTATCATGGAGTGGCTGGTATCATGGATGGGTGGCTGGTATCATGGAGTGGCTGGTATCATGGAGTGGCTGGTATCATGGGTGGCTGGTATCATGGAGTGGCTGGTATCATGGAGTGGCTGGTATCATGGAGTGGCTGTTCTTAGAACATTCAGAGAATGTTATTCTGTGGGAATTTCAGTAAGTCAGCATAACGTTTTCTGGCCTGTTTCCTCATGTTCTCTGAACATTAAGAAAATGTTCCGTAAATAAAAACACAAGGAAACATTAGTAACAGTCAAAGACCGGTCTAATAATGTTATTTAAAAACATACACATTCCGTTCTCAGCATCAACAAAACTCTCTCTAGCCTCTTGTTAAGTGTGGCCAAACCTGATCTTAATGAGTGCTTGTTTCCTTTAAAATGGCATCTGTTTGAATAGGCTACAATGAACAGCTTTTTATGAGTTAAAAAACCAACATGGCACGCTAGCTCCATCCTGGTGGTGCAGTGGACTATTTCCATGAATAGAGACCAGAAGATCATAGGTTTGAATCTAAGTGATGCCATGCCACAATACAAAAAAAAAGTATGTGTTTTGCATAATTAATGCTATTAATAAATGAATTTCCATGTGTCATATTTGTACTTGGAGTTAATAACCTGAGCTAGCAGTGTTATTAAAAGTCTTAATGAAACATGTTCTCCGAACATTAATAAAACCTTCCAGGAAAACTTTCAGGGAACCATAGTAAAACATTCTCAGAACCTCCCTGCAACCTAAAAAATGTACGTACCTAGAACCGGCAAAATTCTCTAATATTTCAAAAGCTGTTTTTACTGATCAGGGAACGAATGGCTTCGTTCCCAGAACCAATGGGAAACCAAAAAAACTACAAAGGAACCAAATGTGCTAGCTGGGTATTCTCTAGAGAGATTATATGCTGTAATTAATAGTAAACATCATATAAAACAAAACAGTTCACCCACACACATCTACACTGACACAAAAAAAAAAATCATATTAAACACAAAAGCACACCCAGACTTTAAAACACTTGTGCTGAAACTACTCATCTGAAATATTGTAGATATGGGATGTTTTGTTTAATTCGTTTAAATATCTTTTCAATTTGATACATACTACTATCTTATGCTTCAGATGACATGAGCGCAACAATCATGACAATGTTGAAAACATTTACATATCTCTGTTTTTTTTTAAAGTATGTTATTTAATCATTGCGGCACGTAGATATTGAACCATTTCCATAACAACCTCATTTCAGAGATTCCGCGTGTGACTCCTAAGGCACAGAGCACAGACGGCGATACCAACAAAGAGCATAATCACGTTTTGGCAATTGAAATATTACCACCTATTAAACAGACAATCTCATCAAGAAGACCAGATATGTTTGAGATTACAAAAGCAGAATTTAGAGCCTTCCAATGGGTCTAATTAAAATGAAGCCATCACTGGAAAACAAAGACTTTAAACCCATTATGAGACAGAGAACGAGAGGGAGAGAGAAGAGAGATAGAGAGAGGGAGAGGGAGAGAGAAGAGAGAAGAGAGAGAGAACGAGAGGGAGAGAGAAGAGAGAGAGACTCGTTAAAAATTCTCATCAGCCATAAACTGATAAAAGAGACTGTATATGTGAATACCTCTATTCTTTAATGTCTTCTTTATTTCTCCTTTAATAGAAGAGGGGTTCATCTGGGGAGTATAATGCAGTCAGGGGGAGATTGACACAAGAGCTAAAATGGTCTGGGATGGATGGATGTGTTTAGTTCAACTAGATGGGTCCCATTGTGTTGAATTAAGAGAGGGGTTTGTAGGTGGGGTGGGGTGGTGAGAGATTTGAGGAAGCATGAATATGTGTGTATGTGACGGCAGGGGGTAGGACAATGTGTGCGTGCGTGTGTGTATGTGTGTGTGTGCGTGTGCGTGTGTGTGTGTGTTTGCCTGTGTGCGTGTGTGTGTGTGTGCGTTTGTGTGTGTGTGTGTGTGTGTGTGTGTGTGTGTGTGTGTGTGTGTGTGTGTGTGTGTGTGTGTGTGTGTGTGTGTGTGTGTGTGTGTGTGTGTGTGTGTGTGTGTATTTACATCACTGTATGCATGTGTGCCCATGCCTGCATTTGCGTGTGTGTGTTGGGAGGTGTGCTCCAAAAAGAAAGCCATTTTGGGATTTTTGCAACACATTTTCCTTTACAAAGAGCAATGCAGGAATCTGATTGAGTCTCCTCCTTAATCACAAAGGCAGGATTTAGCTGCTGCCTCAATCCACTCACTAATTTATTCATTCAAAAGTCTTAATATTTGGCAGTGGGCGAAGGATCACACAAGACATGTGAAGCATTTCCCTGCGACTCTGAAGATTCCTCTTAATTACAGTTTCTTACGATTGCTTACAAACTAAAATGTAACTATTCCCACAATTAGCAAAACCTTACACTCAAGGAGCAAAACACAAGGCTAGATTTGCACAACTGTAAGCACATTGTCAGCTTCACACTATTTGCAAAACATTACACACAGTGATTTGCAAAACACTAAACACACTTGTATACATCAGACACAGAAGTTTAAATCATGATGTCACTTCCTTGCAATTCCAAAGCACTGACTGTCAAATTACCACACCTATGAGCCAATCTGTTAAACACAGCCATCAGGTGCACAAACACATGATAGCTAAATTGTAGACACACCAATCAGGTTTAAGCACTATAAAAATGCAGCAGGTAGGTTCACCTGCCTTCAACCAAAATGGAAGGAGTCAGAAGAAGAGTGAGGGTGAGAGGAGGAGTACACAGAGGAGGAGAAGAAGAATGAGAAGAAGGAGGAGAAGGAGGAGAAGAAGGAGGTAAAGGAGGTAAAGGAGGCAGAGCCAGAGGCAGAGGCAGAGGCAGAGGTCGAGGAAGACCTGAAGCAGGAGCAGAACATGTACAAAGAAGAAGACAACCAAAATTATCAAATGACATTTGTGCAACACGAGTGGACCATGTTGTGAACCACAGATTGACGCTGAGGGAGGCTGGACTGAGAGTTCAGCCAAATCTTAGCAAATATACAGTGGTATCTGTCATAAGGACTTTTCGATGGGAAAACAGGTAAAAGAAGATCTGTCTACAGTTACAGTAATGCATGTATGCACCATATCAGCACTTGAGATACCCCTTCCTGGGACATTGTACAGTAAGTTACATGTATTATTCTCTACATAGGATTGAGGGTCGGGAATGACCAGGAGGCAGGGGGCCCATATTCACGCAAGAACTAGTGAGGGAGATAATAAACATGGTTTTGGCCAATAATGCCATCAGGCTCAGAGAACTACAAGACAACATTATGGGTGACCATGCCATTTTCAATAATGTCCATCAGGTCTCTCAGTCAACACTGGCAACCACCCTGAAAAGACATCAGGTTCAAATGATACAACTTTATCGAGTGCCTTTTGAGCGGAATTCAGAGAGGGTCAAACGGCTGCGGCATGAGTATGTGGAGGTTTGTATTGTTCACTTTAGCACTGTGATGTTGCATACTGCACACATGACTTTTTTACATTGGCTGTATACTAGTTCTATCCTGAACTACACAATCTTGTCTTTCACTATATTTCAGGGAGTTTTGCAGATGGATGCTGAGGAAATCCTGCATGAATTCATATATATTGATGAGGCAGGGTTCAACCTCACAAAAGCAAGAAGGAGAAGTAGAAGTATCATTGGCCACAGGGCTATAATCAATGTCCCAGGGCAACGTGGGGGTAACATCACCCTTTGCGCTGCCATTTCACAGCATGGGGTTGTCCTCCGTCATGCCAAAATGGGCCCTTACAACACATCTCACATTCTCACATTTTTGGACCGATTGCACCACGTCGTCACAGCAGGTAATGAAATGCACCAGATGCAATACACGGTCATCTGGGACAATGTGTCATTCCACCGCTCTGCTTTGGTCCAGAACTGGTTTCAACACCATCCACAGTTGACAGTACTATACGTTCCACTGTACTCTCCGTTTCTAAAGACATATCGAAGAGTTTTACTCTGCATGGCGGTGGAAGGTTTACGATCTCCAGGCTCAGGTACCCCTCATTCAGGCCATGGAGGACGCCTGTGACCAAGTCGACGCCGCAGCTGTGCAAGGATGGATTCGTCATTCAAGACGGTTCTTCCCGCGTTGTCTTGCTAATGACGATATTACTTGTGATGTTGATGAAATTCTCTGGCCAGATCCAGCTAGGCGAAGAGATAATGTATAGTATGTTTACTGTAGTATTTTCTGTACAATATTGTCAGTTTATTTCAGATTATTTTTTATGTTTGTTGTTGTTATTTACTGTGATTGTAACCTGTACTGGATACAGTATTTTACGTTTGTCTGTTTGCTGAGCTAACAGTGTTATGCACACTACTGTAGTAGCATGACAACTGGGACATGTTTTGTTGTGATTCTCCATGTTTACATGTTGACTGATTTGGGTATATGAGGAGACATAAATTATTATTTCCTCAGTCTGCAGCATTGGTCTTCTTTTGTGTTTGTATAGGTGTACTTCATTTACAGTACTCTAATCCCTGACAAATAGACTTGCTAAACGTGTTTTAGGTTAGCAACAGCAGTGTGTAACTGGTTCAAAATGATTGAAGTCATATGAAATGTGTGTTTCGTGTGGTAACAAAATATGATTTTTATGAAGTAGTGTATAGTTTTGACAAAAGTGTTCCATTTTGCAAATGATCTGAAGTGTTGTGCTACTTTGGTGTAGGGGTTGTGCTAATTGTGTGTCGTGTTTTGACAAGCCGAGTCCTGTTTTCGAAATTGTGCTTGAACAATTGAAAAAAACTAAGAGGTCAGGGATTTTATTTTCACTCGGGTTCAAAGTTCAGTGAGTGATTATGATATCAACAGACACACATTGGATCTTTTAATGTAGTTTCTACTTTGGAAGGCAGGTAGATTACATTGATCAAAATGTTGTTCTGTCGTTAAGATTGAAGCTGTTATTTTCCACTGCAGACTACTGTCTGATCTTCATTGCTATTTAGAGCAGCAGTAACATAAAGGATTAACTCTTAAAACAACCATATATCAAAAGAGCCCCATGAAGTCAACGCTCTTACGAGTTTTGGCAGAGACACAACTCACAAATGAATCAGAACCCGGTTTGGCACACACATACACAGGCACGGAGACTCACAGATACACACGCAAACACACAGACACACAAACACACAGACACCCGCACTACACATCAAAATTGTGTTTGTCTTTAAAAGAGAAAGGCCTCACTTCTAACTCCCTTTCTACCTCTCTCCCTCTACTCTTCCCTCCCTTCTTACAGCCTCTCTCTCAATAAGGATGTTTCTTCCTGTGTTTTTATCTGACCTGAGTCCAGGTGTTTCAGTGTAGCTCTGGTCACAGGCAAGTGTTCTGAACACTGGGGTCAATGCTCTCTCACTTACAGATTTATTTTGTGTGTGCGTGTGTGTGTGTATCCGCAGCTGCCTTGTTCGGCTGCTGGTCTTACAACCTGTCTCAGAGATAAGACCTCCCTTTTTCATTTCAGGAAACTCTCCACTCTTCCTCCAGAGTCACCCCCTCCTCCTCCTCTCCCTTTCCCCTCTCCTCCTCCTCTTTCCCCTCTCCTTTTCCTCTCCTCCTCCTCCACTCAGAACCAGAGAGGCTTTCCAACTCCATCTTGTCAATACAGGGAGAAGGAGTCGGACTGAAAGTTCATTAATTCCTGCCTAACCTATGCCTCAGTTTTGCTAATACCCCCACTCTATTGATGTTTCTGTTCCCAGGGAGCGAGAGAACTGCTTTAGCCATGCTCGTCACACTACCACCACCTCTCCACTTTCCACTGCCCCCCTCACTCCCTCCGTACACTTACTGTTTCTCTCTCTCTCTTTGTCTTTCCCTCTCTCTCTCTCCCTCTCAATTCCAATTTCAATTGCTTTATTGGCTTGATATACCAATGTACATATTGCCTAAGTGTACATTGGCAATTATTCAATAACAATATCAATAACAACATAGTTAACAATAATGATAGTCAATATTGTCACAAACAGGACAATCAGTAACAACAATAATCAAGGATGTGGGGAATGGGGTTGTTTAAGAGATGGAAATCTCTCTCTACTCCTCTCCCTCTGCCTCCCCCTCTCCCTCTCCAGCTCTCTGTCTCAGGACAGGGGAGATGTAAGATATAACTAACAGTGGCACAAGGATGAGCTGGGTGGGAGAAAACATCCTGAGAAAGGATAAAGCCTTGGTCCCTTGGATGGTTGGCTGTTCTGGCCCTCCTACCCAGGGTTACCCTCCCTCCTATCCATGCTAACCCTCCCTCCGCCCAGCCTCAGCCCAGCATGGGGCCCTGGGGGACCAGGGGGGATGTATAGGGCCTTGACCCCCAGAGGTCACGTTCCAAGGGGGAATTCTAAAGGCTGACATCTGTTGCCTTGCTTTTTGATCAGGGGATAGAAAGGAAGAGATGAGAAGGCTCAGGCCTCTTGTCAGCTAAACACTGGTCCGGGTGTAAGAGAAAACCTCAGCAAGCCACCTCCACCACCATTTAGTTTGTGTTTTTGTTTTGTCGTTTCCAATGTGGTGGAAGTGAAAGGAGTAGCGGAGGAGAGAGAGATGGGTTAGGATTCTTTTCAGGTTGGAGTGTGGATTCCCTTTTTTTTCTCAGGGAGCCAGGAGATGGATGGTGTGAGAGAGAGAGAGAGAGAGAGAGAGAGAGAGAGAGAGAGAGAGAGAGAGAGAGAGAGAGAGAGAGAGGTTTTGTCAGATGTCAAAGGCATGAACTTCTCTTTGTATAATCTCTCATTGCTTTCCATTGTAAATGTATCGTTGGAGAGTTATTCAGTGGCGCTCACTTTAGCGGTTTGCATTTGTCTTTTGAATACCCCAAAAAATATAAAATACCGTTAACTGACGTGGCTGTTTATATATGAGGGTTATTTCAATTGAACTTAGAACAGTAAAAGTTCTTCTCGATACTTGTTTTTCAGACCATTTTCATATCAAACTACTATCAAAAGTTAATTAAATAAAAGTTAGGGGGGAAACAATATGTATGAAAAGGAGTCTCCGCGTCAAAATCCTCTCCTCTGAGAAGTACTTTGTCCAGTAAGCATCCCGTGTTCCCTGACTGATGAGTGTCTAATCCAGGCGTGGGACTGATATAGGGTAGACTACCATCATTTTGGCTTTTTGAAAATTCTCCTATTTTGAGATGCAGAGCCGTTTAATAGCTTCCCAGTGAGGTTGGCATGGTTACCGGCGGAGAAAAGCCGAGAGTTAAATCTTGTGACTGAATCTTCCAGAACCTGGTATAATCTCCGGCCAATCTCTGTATTAACACCCAACTTCTGCCTGGCTCAGGCTCAGGCTCTGCGTGCCTTTATTCTCTGTTTCTGCCTGCTCCGCATGAACTCACACCTCGCCCGCTCACCACCCCGCCCGCCAGTCGCCCGGTACAGCACAAAGGTTTTTATAACGGGATAAAGCCGGTAAAATGGGGGACTTGCACATCATTTCCCATCAAAGCCTCTCTTATTGCCCCCAACGTGTGGCATTTGTCTTTTTATTTCAGGAAAAGAAGAGGGGAGACAGAAGTGAAATGTAACTGGGCCGCCGGTGGCTGGTGGTGAACATGGGATGGGATGAGGGATGAATACTGTACTGGGGGGGGTGCCTTGAGATTTTGATACGGGGAATAAGAATGGGAATAATAAGGAGAGATGGGGGGCTCTCTCTGTGGCTTACTGCCCCCTCACAAATCCCTGAAACGTGGGGAAATGTATCTAGCATAAGCCCTTTAGCGCCCGTCGTTGCCTGATTATAACACTACATTAAAACGCCTGAACGTGTGCCAGAAAGACATTGAGTGTGTCCTAAACAATACCCTATTCTCTATATAGTCCACTACTTTTGACCAGGGTCCATTGTGCAGCTATGCCAAACTCTGGTGTATTTATTAGTTGGCCCAGCCTAACAGGCAGCGTCAGGCAGTGAATTACAGAGTCTTTTTTTCATCCTTCTATACCATAAATGATGTCTTTATAGTGACAGGACAGACAGAAAGACTGCTCTCTGTGTCACTATGCAGTGGCTTGTGATGACCTGATCTTATCTTTACCAAGAGGCCAGTATAGGACAGTCTATAGACCTGTTCTGCTTTCAATTGTGGCAAGAAAAATACAAAAAGTACATTAGGTCCGGTCTTCCCGCTTAAGAGAGCGTGAGAGGAAGAGAAGAAACAGGGGCGGGTGTCGAGGTTGGAAGGAGGTATGATATGTAAACCCCATCTCTCTGCGGTGACATTGCTCAGTGCGGTGGTTTATGGACGGCTCAGTAAATCCCTTAAACAAATCACGTTAAACAGACGCCCCATTGATCTTGAATTAGTGAGTTGTTAATCGCCTTTAGATTGCCAGTTCTCTCTCTACACTCTGGGGGGGGTGCTAAAGGGTTCTTCAGCGGTCCCCATAGGATAACTCTTTGAAGAACCCTACATGGAACCCTTTCCACAGAGGGTTCTACCTGAAATCAAAAAGGGTTTCACCTGGAAGCACAAAGGGTTCTCCTATGGGGACTGGACCCCTTTTTTTAAAAGAGTGTATCTGCAAGGGAATTACTACCACACTACGGATGCCTCCAAAATGGCACCTTATTCTCTATATAGTGCACTTACTTTGACCAGAGCCCAGGTGTCATGTTCACAATAGAGATACAAGGAGGGTGGGTGTCATCATTTCTGAGTTCCAGTGGTCCATTACTCTTCTGGCCTTGACAAAAGTAGACAAATGTGTGCAGAATAAGAATTTATGTTGTTTGCTAAATTCAGTCCTTCTTCCGACGTTGACCATAGGCTACAACGAAATGATTCAACCTTTCTTGGTTATTCATTTGAGGAAGAATGTTGATTCACTGCTTTGCTATCAAACTGTTGAGAACTACAAGGAAATGCACAGTAACTATGCCAACAGTGAAACGGTCAAATATGTTGTTCGTAGAAAAGTATAATTCACTGATGTATCATCTTATTATGAAGTCATTTTTATGTATATCAACCATGACCACTCATTTGACCTATGACTCCGAAAACGCCGATATAGCACTTTGTCTTTGTATGACCTTAAACAACTATATGGGTAATGCAAAGGAAAAGTGCCATTTCTACAATCTAAATGTGTTTATCCAACTTTTTTGTTGTTTTTCTGTGTGATGGAAACAGTTTGTGGGTTCTAACTACTTTTAAACTGTATGTAATTGTTTTATATAGTTAAATTTGCACATACAGTGCTGCCACCTAGTGGCCAGAATCTAAATTGCACCTGGGCTGGAATAATACATTTCAAAGATGACAGTACAACAACAAAAACATGTTTTTTTTTCTTTGTTTTATCTTTTACCAGATCTAATGCGTTATATTCTCGTACATTCCTTTCAAATTTCCACAAACTTCAAAGTGTTTCCTTTCAATTGGTACCAAGAATATGCATATCCTTGCTTCAGGGCCTGAGCTACAGGCAGTTAGATTTGGGTATGTCATTTTAGGAACATTTTGAAAAAGGGTCCGATCCTTGTATTTATAATTATATTTTCATGTTCTAAATGTTTTCATTTTTGTAATCCTCAAGCATTTTCTCACCATAAGGTAAAGACTAGTTCATCATGCAGAATGTTTATACTTTTTTTTTAAATGTTTGACTTTGTGCAGTATCTACAATCTAAACGTGTTAACTCTCTTGTTGTTTTTTCTGTTTGACGTTGTATGGTCATTTATTTGACTTAGGGGTCATAGGTCAAATCAGTGGTCATGGTTGATATGCATTTAAAAAAATACTTCATAATAAGATCAGTGAACTATCACTTCTCTACCCACAAGAAATGTAGCTGTTTGCTTAGTTGCAGTAAAAACAAATGCAATAACTTCAGTTTATTTTATATAACTAGGCAAGTCAGCTAAGAACAAATTCTTATTTACAATGATGGCCTGGGAACAGTGTGCGGGCCTTGTTCAGAAGCAGAACGACAGATTTTTACCTTGTCAGCTCGACGATTCAATCTAGCAACCTTTTGGTTACTGGCCCAATGCTCTAACCACTAGGTTAACTGCCACCCCAGTTACTGCTGTTTGCCTTGGTTTTTACTTTTTATTTTGTAGTTACTTTAGATTTCACACTCCATTTTCTCTGAAACTGAACATAATTGAACCAGGACACTTTGTGACAAGATAAAAGACATACTACAAAGCCTAATTTCAGTGTTAATTAAATTCTCACCAAAAGTGCAGTTACTGTGTTTTGCCTTTGTAGGGTAGTACAGTATGTTAATGCTTTTTAAAACTTAAATTATGTTAAACACTCACATCCTGTCAAACTTTGAATAGTTTGACCATGTGTTGGTACATATTGAACTTTAACAGTAGCAGTCTGGTGAAATCAATTAATTCACCATGGAAGTCTCTAAAGCCTGAATGTAACACAGTGTGTATTCCATACTGTACTCTACACTAATAGCCGTTCCAGAGAAACTGACCCCTCCAGGCCTCCATCTGTTAGCGCCCGTCTACACTTCCTTAGCATTAGCGCTCCCTACAATATTTTTCAACAGAGGATCTGAACCCAAAGGTCAACGAAGAAGGCGCCGCTAAAACTTCAAGCTAGCGCTAAAGCCACTAACTTTGTTTTCTGGGACTTTAGCCAGCCCATTTCGGCAGCCTGTGAGAGGGTTAGAGGTGGGGAGAACAAAGAGAGAACCTGATGTGTTTCTGTCGTCTCACTGTCCACCCATATGGCAGGTAGTGGAGGAGTCGCTCGCTGGTGTTTGTCTGCCGACACAGAGCGTCCACCGGCAGGCACCACTTGGCAGAGGCTCTGTGGGGACGGTAACTACAGTGGAAGCTTTGTCTCAAATCCCTGTTGGGTTCTTCCCATGCTAAGGAAAGACACACAGCTATGCAGAACGATGCTTACTCTGAAGTTAGCTATAATGTCTTCCAAATTTTGTTAGCAAACGGTGCAATCGTATGTGTTGTATTTTCTTCAATCAAAAATTGGTTAAGTATGTCAGGATGTGAAATATGGCTGGCTTGTTGTTACTTTTCCAACTTCAGAGGTGTAAAGTCACAATACACAATGTCTTACTTCATAGGAAGATAACACCTCAAATTACTGATGTCCTCAAGTACATAGCACAGAGAGAGATGAGTACTTCAGTACACCAGTTTGCAAGTATTTCTAAGTAGAGTGACACTGAAGAAACCATTTCAAATCCACTGACTTGTATCCCACTGGAGACCACAAACATCTATTTAGTGACTAACTTCTTGGAAGAGAAGTGACTTTCTTTTCCAAGCGAGAAAGGAAAGGGCAGTCTGTGTCGTCGCAACCCCCTGAATGTCACACGTACGTTCTAACTGACGAAATAATATGCACCCATCGCTTTTGCCTGAGAGAAAGAAGAAAAAAAAGGAACATAAAGGAGAGGACACAGGCAGGGGTGCATTTGAGCTTTTTCTGTTCCCTTTTTAATCAGCAGAAGAAGAGTGACATGTCCAATCATAACAAAACATCAGCTGTTAAATGGGCCTTCGCAATCACTGTCAACCAGCTTCCATTAGAGACGAGCCCTTCCTGGACATCAATCAGCTTTTATAGTCCTGATTTATTTATTCATTATTTAATTATATACATAACTATTTATTTATTTATTTAACAATTGAAGTCTATGCACTTTGTGTTACGTGCGCTCGCTTAATCGTACATTGCTTGCAATCAAATTGCTGTTATGCACGTCGGCCGGCGTGTTTTGTTGCTCATGTAGATAGCTTTGGGGGAAATAACTTGAGTTAAGTTTCAATGTTTTTTTGTTCTCGGATGAAGTATAAACAGAACTATCTCAATTTGAAAGTGTAAATGCTCTGTTTTAGTAACTACAAAGAACATTTGGTCAAAGTAAAGTGCCATACAACTTGTCACTGGGACACATTCCAAAAAAAGGCACAAAAAAAAAACGTAACCCGCTTTGTAGTCCAACGTTGAAACAGACAAATATTTATCTGCTTTCTAATTTTACATTGGGGTAAATTTGATGAACAGCAAAACATTTTTAAAAGAAATCCTGCTTAAAAGTGGCAACCCCACTGTATAAATTATATGGCAAGTAACAACTGTGAAAATCTTGAATTATTTTCTCAAATTAAGCGCATTAGCCATGAAATGACTTGCTTTCGTTTAAGAAGCCATGCAATCCAATCTGGGCTGCTTGCATACATACACTACATCTCCTCTGATTTGCCAATGATCTGCTGGAACTGAACATGCAGGAAGAAAGTGAACAGGTCACCTAAGTATAGAAATATAAAACACGTCCTACTGTGAGTGTGATTGGAATGGAAGATTAGCCCGTCTTAATCATGATATCCATCAACAGCCAACATTCTCGCAACCAACCAACACTGGCCGTATCTTGGACAGAGTAGAGTTAGCGGTTGTAGAAACTTGATTAAAAAACGGAACGTATGCACGTGAGACTGAAATCACTTCGGATAAAAGTGTTTTCTAAATGGCAGATATAGCATAGTATTATCATGTAATCAGTGAGATGTTCGGTATCGTTAGATTAGTGAAGACTTTACTACTTACTGGTTGAAGGCCAGAGACATTTTTCTAGCCAGTTGTACAACTCAACGACCACCGATCAAAATCCAGCATTCTATCAATCAATGTGTCATACACGTTACGCTATCTTGATGGCAGCAGATTATCACTGAGATATATTTACTTAATAAAATCCACCATGGCTGTTATCTATGTATGGCAGGGAGGAGCAACTGGGGACCTTTTGTAGACCTGCGAATCCTATTATTTTGGTGGTGGTGGTGGTGGAGGGGGGTGGACTCAGTCAGGGTCTCAGCTTACTGCTGAGAGTTCGATATAATAGAATACACAAGGGGCAATTTCGAAATTTGGTTGTGCATCAGCAGTCACTCAATTAGCCCATGTGAGCTTTTTGTTCTTGTTGATTGGTACGTTAGTCTCGGCGGCCAGCTATCTCAACTTGTAGTAAGCATGGGTGAATTACCAACCAGGGTGTGGCCCATTGATCATCAGTTATCATATTGAAAACTGCAAACATTTGCCTCCACCCTATGGCAAAATGTGTAGAATAGCAGGAAATTAGCTGTAAAACTGCCATATTTTCTCTCTGCCCTATGTCAAAATGAGTAGAATTACATGAAATGAGTTACACAGACCCACAAGCCAGTACTGCCCCTTATAATGAGTTTCAGCGTTATGTGGCTCACAACTCCATCAAAGTTGCCCACCACTGATCTATGGGATCTTGGGTGTGACACATATTTGGGCACATTCATACAGAAACAGCTGGTTCCCTTCAACCCTTCAACCCTACGGTCATAGGATGCTGGTGGCAGTCCAAGCAGGTACAGTTTCACCTGCAGGGCTCACCTGCTCCAACAGGTGTGTCATGTCAGAAGGGATCCAACCTGCAGGCCTCAGTTGCTCCAGGCCATAGTGCCTGCCTGACTGTTGCTGTGTTTTACAGTTTTGACTCGGAGATGATTCAGTGACTCATTCATCAAATAAGCCCTTATATGCTCCTTGGGCGACTGTCGCCATGTCTATCCCTACTTCCTGGTTTGCATCTCAAATGGCACCCTATTCAATATATAGTGAACTATTTTTGATCAGGGCTCATGGGGTGTCATTTGGAACGCAACCCGGGTCACTATGATGACCTTGCTGACTCTAAAATGGGCTGTTTTTATCCTCTCTCGCTCTCTTTCTCACTCTCTTAATGCCAATCTATCATAGGAGCTCAACAGTTCTCATCTCCAGTGACTGTTATCTCTTTCCCTCTCTTTTTCACACACACACACACACACACACACACACACACACACACACACACACACGCACACACACACACACACACACACACACACACACACACACACACACACACACACACACACACACACACACACACACACACACACACACAGAGACCCCTCTGCTCATTTATTGATTAACCACCTTGTACCCTCTGTTGTCGCAGCAGGACCATGAACAAACAACCGCATGGTAAACAACATTGGCCTGATACATTGTTTGTCTTCCATTGGTGTTGGTGGGAAGCGGATATGGCTTGTGTTTGGGAGGAGACGTGGTGGTTCAGAAAATGTTCCTAAAATATGAAGTGTGTGTGTGTGTGTGTGTGTGTGTGTGTGTGTGTGTGTGTGTGTGTGTGTGTGTGTGTGTGTGTGTGTGTGTGTGTGTGTGTGTGTGTGTGTGTGTGTGTGTGTGTGTGTGTGTGTGTGTGTGTGTGTGTGTGCGTGAGTGAGTGTATATTTCATTTGAAAGTGTTTCCCTATCCTCAGCTGGCATAGCCCTGCCTGTTAATCACTGCCAGGCTTGCCGCCATGACAGTGCCACTACTTTAATTTTGTTATCAGAGACGGGCCAGGATGGAGGGCACCTTTAAACCAGATTAACATTTGCCTGTGTATTACATAAGCAAACACAGGGCCTTGATCATGGTTAAAATAAGAAGAAAAAGATTATCGCTCTCAGCCTGCCTGCCGAACGAATGATGAGCCCTGAGCAATGAGAGAGAGAGTAGAGAAAAAGAGAGGGTGAGGAAGGATAGAGAGAGTGATGAGAGACAGAAAAGGAGAGAGTTTTTTTTTACTGTTTTCAGAGAAAATATTTTCCCTCTAGTGTCTTTGTTCTGAGAAATGTGGGTGACACCCGTGTGGATTCTTGGTGGCCATGTTTTGTGCGCTCGCTCGGAGGTACATTGAGTTTACTTCCCCATTCAAGGTCACAAGGTTTTACTAAGGTTTCTTAACTTATCCCAGACACATTCTGTACATGGTTCCTTAGTCGCTCCCTCAATTCAGAAGCCTTTGCATGTGTAAATACATTTAAAAATCCACACCATACATACAGAGCAATTGAATGCACCATGATGCCTGGATGATAGTGCATGCTAATTCACAACAGCAGTCTCTTTCATCTGGGGTTTCAGACCATACTGAACCACTAACACACACACACACACGACTCCCCGTGCTCTCTCCTCACTAATACTGCCTACAGCAGTGAGACTCCCCTTTACCTTTCCTAGGCCCAAACCCTGCCTGGCATTCCCCCACACAGACCCCACCATTCTAGACTGCTCCGTCAGACACTGCCACCCCCCTCCACCCATCCATCCCTCCCTCCCTCCTTTCCTCCGTCCATCATCCACGTTAATGATTACCCGCTAAGGCTCCCTCTTTGTGAATAAAGGGGATAAGTGGCTATCATTGTCTCCCCAACCCTGGTGTTGTTTGGCGCTGCAATGGTGGAGGCAGTGGCCAGATGCCCGGAGATCACACTCGGAGCCCACTAATTAGAGTGAACCTGAGGACCAGAGCGCCACACAAAGCAGTAAAGGGCAATTAGTGCTAAAGCCCCCCCACCCCTTCCTTCTTTCTCTCTCTCCTTCTCTCTTGATCCCCTTTCTCTCTCTGTCCATCTGTCAGAATGTGCAGGTGAAAGGATGGACGAGGAGGCTGACCTCCTTTTTCTCGCACGAGAGCAAGCACACACACACACACACACACACACACACACACACACACACAAATACAGAGAGAGGTCCATATGGAGAACCTTACGGACAACAGCCAATCTCCACCCTTTGACACACCGTACCACAGCTTAAATGCATTATAAGGTATGAATGTAATAGTAATATCCTTCTAATGTATATACCACATATCTATCTCATCCTATATATCCCTTCTGAGAAATCTAACCCGGCTTCCTCACTAGTCCCCTTTCACAGTATACATGCGGATATAATTGCTTGGTCACCTCACAAATGATTCATTTTGGTAGAGTGTGTTACCTGTGTTTGATGCATTTTAAATCATTTCTAAACAGTGAATATAAATGACAGAGGACATAAGCAATGACTCAGATAACTTTGTTAGTTATGTTGCTAGTCTAAAGCAGTACTTAAAAAGGTTTGTGTGTGTGTGATCTGTCTTATAGCATGCGGAGGGGCGTGGACACCAAGCACACAGGTGACCGTGGTCTGCTTATTAAGAAGGGACACTCCATTACTAATTGAGGGTAAAGAGTTTCTGCTCTAGTCCAGCTCTTTTAAAGTATCATATATATTTCTGTATTGTACAGGTTACAGTATTTCAACTGTTATTGTAGAGTTGTTTACTTTGTTAAGTGTTAATTGGCTTCGTTTGACAAAGTGCTTTCAATTAAAAGTGTTTCCTGTTTCCTGTCACTTGTTCTCTGTCACGTTATAAATGCTCAGGTGTAGAGATTTATGGGAAAGGAAAATGGCCGCCTGTGTCTGCAGGTGTTAGTTAGGCTTGTTCTAAGCCCTACGGGCTAGTCAGACTGATCTTCAGTCTTTATATTCATTTGACTCGTTTTTTAAAATGAGTTTATTATTTACTTTGAGCTTGGTCCAGCATCTTGTTGGATGATTTGTATACTTTGTAAATACCTGCACCTGCTCCAAGAGCCTTAAAATAAAAACTTCCTGACACTCCTTGCTCACCAATACCAGCCAGACAGCTCAAACCATCCACCCTTACAACCCTTCATCCTATATAGATATGGTGGTCATGTGAAACCTGTAAGTCCACATGTTTTAAGAGACCTGTGGACCTTATTGTGTAGTTGAACACATGAACACACAAACACCACGCTAACAGAAAGACATGTGCTGTCATGAACAGATTACTCATTTGCATCTGACAAATGCAGGGGTCCATTAACGATTATTATGACTGTAGAGTGGAAGCAGGATATGCCTCGGGGAATAATTGCTATATCCGTGAATTAATTCTAGCCTCCATAAGGTGTGTTTACTTAAGCAATTTAAAAGCCATAACAGCATGTCATCAGGTATCCGTGATTTTCAAATGACCCGTTTGTTCGTTCCGACTTTACCTTTTTTCCTTTTTTTTCTTCTGCACAACGACAGAAAGAGACAGAATATTTACATCATTTACATCCATGCTCATTCAAATGCGTTCTAGATTCATCCGTAGGAGCGGAGAGAGTTCGCCGTTCAAAAGGACCTTTTAGCATGGCAACGACAGAGCAAGCGTCCTACGTGTATTTGCATTATTCATGAGGTTAGATTTGGATAATGCTGTCCTCGACTATTACTTCTCTATGGTGTGTTAACATGTATTAAAAGCGATTTTTGGGGAGATGTGGATTCACAGTGAATGGGTTTACATTACCCAGTCAGCTAATAGGGTTGAGTGAGCAAATAGCGTGAACAAAATGTCATGGAGTACACGTAACAATAATGTAATTCTATGGAGGCACAAGACTTTAAAATCCCTCTGTATTTAGTCCTATTGTGTGTAAATCTTGGTAATACATTTCACTGGGTTTGAAAAGAAGCCGATGAAGCAACAACATAGTTAACACTACAGTCTTGGAGTTCAATGATAGGGGTATTTTAAATTTAATGAGGCAAGTCAGTTAAGAACAAATTCTTATCTACAATGGTGGTCAACCGGGGAACAGTGCCTTGTTCAGGGGCAGAACGACAGATTTGTACCTTGTCAGCTCGGGGATTCGATCCAGCAACCTTTCGGCTACCCGGCCCAACAATCTAACCACTAGGCTGCCTGCCGCCCGTGTAGAGACCACAATTAACAAACCAGTAAATAAGGAAAATAAGAAGAGCTGATGTGACTTTTAGCATTGTATGTTGTGTTGCATTAAACAGGACATTTCACTAACATCTTTAGCAGTTCCAAATCCTTTATGTTAATTTTCGCACTAAAACTCACTTTCTGTATCCGAAAGAGGAAAACCACTGTAGTAGGTCTGGTTAAGAACTCTGTGTCTCATAGTACCTTTCTACCTGCTTAATGAGCAACGGTGTCTGCATTTCAAATGGCACCCTGTTCCCTATTAAGGGATCTGGTCAAAAGTAGTGCACTATACAGGGAATAGGGTGTTATTTGGGACGTAGACGTGTGTGTAGCTTTGTTTTCACCTTCCTCTATAAGTCTTTGTCCCTTCCTTCCTGACATTTCGTACCAAGTCAATCAACACCTCACAACAACGGCATCATGGCAACAGTTTATGTGCCAGAAAACAGCAGTTTCTTTGTGACTTTAACAACTTTGCTGCTATCAGGACTGGTGAGATCTGCTGTGGTGACAGACACAAGATTTGCAAACACGAGCAGGTCACCTGTGATACAAGTCAGTATTGGACATCCATCCGTGTCTGAGGACGTCGGGAGATGGCGTGGAAACCAGTGAGGGCCGTTACGTTCAAGTAGGTGTCCATGTTAATACAACGCTATTCAGTTGGTAGATTGTCCACCATCTATGCGTTATCCAGGCAGAAAAGAGAAATAGGCAAAAGAACATTTCGATTTAGAGCAATAAAGAAATAGAATAAATTAACTGAGCAAAGTAGAAACCTTTCAATATATCAGTTTAAACATTATTTAAAAACAATTTAAATATAGTATATAGAAATGTTGTGGGACCGTAGTAGATGAAGAATCAATATGTTTTTAGATTGAGTATTTATTGGGTCATTGTGTTCGTATATTATGTATGTTTGTAATAGTGTGTTATATGTGAACGTGTGTTTGTGTTATAAATTGTATTTGAATGTTTAAGGACTCTTGGAAGATTAGTCCAAATGGGGACTAAAAGAGATCCAAATCAAATCAAATCAAATGTTGTGGATGGGGATGGCAGATGGGCATAAGCATCTGATTCTAAAGGTTGCAGGTTTGAATCCAGCGATAGGCAGTGGTGTGTATTCATGGATGCCAAGAGAAGGCAGGCTTCCCCAAAAAGTTACCCCCCCCCCCAAAAAAAAATACATTAAATAATGTATCTTTCGTCTCTCAGCATTTGATCATTTTCCTTCAGTTCGCAAAAGGTTGAATGTATCTCACCGGAGGAAGCATCCGAGCAAGCGAAACAGCGCCTCTCTGTCTTAGTATGTGTATCTTTCTGATGCTGTCTGGTCAAAAAGAGTATAATGTTGTTGCCCCATAGCAAGAAACGCAAAGGGAAGCCAGTGAACATTTGGCCTCCCTTGATAAAATTTTTAAAAACACAATAATAGCGTGAGTGAGCTCAACTGTGAATGGTCCTCACGCACCAACAAAAAAAAATGTCAAGGAAAGACCATTTGGATTTGGGTTCACACCAATCACATGACATCAAGCCAAACATCATTTGACAGAAAACATATTGAATTGTTGTGTTGTCATCCGATGGCTAGCTAAAATTGTCCCTTTTTTAAATTAGCCATGGATGGAGATTGGATCAGAATTGCTGTTATCCAAATTCCTATCATAAATGCATACATTGTGCCTCTGGCCTGAGAGGATGAAAGTTAAATATGCTGATCATTGCTAACCATTAGCTAGCTGGCTTATCATTGCCTATGAAAGGAAGTTAGGCTAGCGAGCAAGCATAATGTATGACATAGTTACAGATCGTTTCGGCAACATCAAAGAGAGGAAGATGGTAGTTTCTCTTCAAGTAGGGTGAGTCAACGTGTTTTGTCTACTTACGCACGCGTACACAGACACACACGCACAAAGAGAAATCAGTACCATGGACAGCTACATAATATTTAACTTACGTTGATTGGACTAAATTGTTTTTGGAATATTTATTTGTCACTGCATTAGACTAAGCATAGGTGATTTGATGTTGAAACGCTGACATTGAAATGTAGCTGGAATAGTGGAGGCAGTTCCTGTTTTCTTTGTGACTTGTGGTAACACTCCGGTGCTCTAAATGAATAGCTGTTTAGTAAATTAACCATGCTGTGGGTCATGTAACTGTTTGTAACATGCAATATGCTTTGTGGACTCCATATCACGGTGGCAGGCCATATGAACGGACAGGTTACAGAGCAAACAAAGCAATTAGTTAGTAATTAGTTAGTAAAAAAACACATAGTTAGTAAAAATGGCATTTTTTTCCTGGCTTTTTTTCCTGATTGTACCCACGCCCACTACTGGCGAAAGTTTGTTTTTCATATTTCTGTTTTAAGCCTATGTCAAACCTTAACCCTTACCTTAACCATTCAGAGTTCATTTCTAACCTTAATAACTAGGAGTTAATGCCTAAACTTAACCTAACCTTGAACATTTGGAGTTCATTTCTAACCTTAATAACTAGGGGTTAATTCCTAAACTTAACCTAACCTTAAACATTTGGAGTTCATGCCTAAATGTAACATTAAACACTTTGAGATTTTACATTTGGAACAACTTCGAAATTAAACATTTGAGAAACATGGAGCAACGTCTATTTCTGACGTGAGACTGTGAGAGCTTTTAGTGCAAACAGCCACATACGATGCAGGTGATTTTAATGCAATTGTAAATCTTAGCACTGGTGGTAGCACTATAGGTTTGTGGGTGTGTCTGAAATAGTTTTGCTATTTTCACAACCGGAATTATGGGCGCAGTAGTTGGTGGTGGCGCTAAATGGCTGGGTTTTGATGAATAAAGTTGAAGGTGTGTTGAGGCTTGACCCCTCACTGGCCAATCTGAACGTGCTCCTTGGCTAAATATGTGGTTGCTTCAAGTTGTGCATTTACAGTATTTTATATATTACATTGTCGTCAACTCCAATTCAACTGTTAGTCTGTTGTAAACCTAATTTGTTAAATAGCCAACAGAAACTAAATGAATGTAGGCATATCCCATCTTTTAAATGTTTGTTTTTTACATTGGATAAAAGTAGAGACTCAGGGCTACAAAATGGTAGATCTTACACTACAGTTGAGGAACAATGGGAAAGGAATTTTGCTTTGAAAGTCAACTTGAAAATTCACTTTTGAGAAAATGGCCTTTGAATGTTTTGGTACTACTACTGGAGAGCCCTTCTTTGTCTACACCCATTCAGCATCGTTCACACCCTCTTATGCTTTAGCCCCAGCCATCACTTTAAGGGTTGATCCGAATATACTAACAGCACCCAAGCTAACTTGCTAGCTACTTCCAGACATCTAAGTGAGAGAGAACAGCTCACTGAACATTACTCGCCCTAGCAGAGCTGGTTGGGCTGTTATGTTATTCAGAGCGTTGGTGACTGCAACTGTGCTGTAAGATTGCCCATTCGTAAATTCAGAGTGTTTCGCATTCAGAGCGCACACTGGACGCTCTGGCCGATGAGTAGGGTTGATACGAATGCTCTAACCACACAACGACAAAAATGCTGACAATCCAGCACTGCTATTTATTGCTGACCAGCAGATGTCATTAATGTCCATTGTGAACCGGCACAATTTGGTGAAAGCTCCGAAGCCATCGAAAAGTATTGTTTTCCCATCACTAGTTATTTACACCAACACTGGGGTTCTTTTACACAAACAAGTGTTAATGTAACAGTAACAGAGTTCATTTAACACTTGAATCAGCAGTAGAAATTAAAATATTTTCTTTTTTTTAAACACTAAATAACACTGGCCAATTTGCTAAGTAACTAAATACATCAAGCTAATGTGTAATGTTATGTAGCATCAGAGGACCACATTAGCTAGCTACCTTGCTAACAACCGCTAACTGAATCCCTTTTTGCATTTAGGGTCAATACAGGGCAGGCATTGTATTGCTTGCTTTCAATAATGTGAGAACTCGAACTGGCTAACTACCTAGCCAACTAATTTAAACTTTGACAAAGATTTTGATAGCTATCTGATTTGCTAATCTGGGTTAGTTAACATAACCAGCTAGCATTCGGTGGCTTCGTCTGCTAACCCAAAACAACATGCCTGTTCTCATAAAGGTTTATTGTGTATTTTCTAGGGCAAAAATAGATGAAGGATTGTGCTTGTCTATTACAAATATAGATAGCTATGGCTCCAGCAGCAAATAGCAAAAGGTATCAGCAAGCATTCAACAATGTACACAGCTAGTTCCATAGTAACAGCATCACCAGCCTGAATCTATTCTGTAGTTACAGTCCCTCTATTAGCATATACATTACTTCCAAACTATAGAAAGTAGTTTTTCTCGCTATATGTTTATTGAGTGATGATATTTTATTTCATTCACAGGCTGCATACAAAACCTGGTGGATTTGTTGTTCAGCAGCATCGTGGGAACCATATCAGGAGCTGTTACAGAAGGCTGAGGCAGTGGCCAGACACCAGTCCTGTATCACGGTAATGGGGGACACTTGAATCAGACTGATCACATTTGATCTAGTTAATGGTCCAAATACTATCTCTCCTGGAATTGATCTAACCACCATTGAAAATGTAATCAATGCTGTGTGTCTTTTGTGTTCTAAGAAGGTGCCCATTTCCACTTTGCCAATGGACTACCCCTGGCGGAGTGAATAATGCCAACCAGTCCGTACCAAGCTGCCACATTTCCCTTGTGAATTAGCTGTGAATCAGGATCTGTGATTGGCTATGTTCAACCGTGTATTTACTGTTGGCTTCCATGACTGTATGGTGACAGTATTTCTCTCTCTTGTTCCTCCCTGTGATATAGGAGCTGGGTCAGATATACTGTAGAAGCTGAAGTCGGGCTCCTTCATGACCAGTATCTGGGATTAGAGGGGCATGGAACTGGTCTATGCTGTCATACTCATCAGGCATTGGCCAACACCTCAGAAGGGACAAAAGGTGATTACTAATAATACAGTTTAATAATATCACCTGTACATGGTACTATCAATTAGGTACTATCAATTAGGTACTATCAATTAGGTACTATCAATTGGGTGTTGGGGGGGGGGGCTGTGTATTCTTCAAACGCGTCAGTGTACTTCTGTCTTATATGGGACACCATACATGGGAAGCATAATATTTGCGCATTGTTATATTAGCAGAACACTGGTTCTACAGTATTATGTGAAGTGTGGTTTATTGTTCATGGAGCTGTTACGCTTGAACATTAGGCCAAACAAAGTGTTTTGATATCTACATAAGTCCAGCAATTGCACTCTTCTCATATTACTCTGTGGGCTACTGACCGATGCAAAGCTTCCTCCTGGAGTAGCCTACAGAGTGGTATAGGAAGAGTGCAATCCTCCTGCATCTCACATCTGCCTGTAGTTATTGAACTCTGCCTGGGTTGAAGCAAACCCTGTCATTTCCAGGATGGAGTGTCATGCACTCCACCCCTCCTGACAACTGACTGCACCGGTCCATAACCTGTAATACATAACATAGATGGAAGGGACTTCATCA
The DNA here is from genome assembly GCF_018296145.1 of Oncorhynchus tshawytscha. Classification (NCBI taxonomy): domain Eukaryota; kingdom Metazoa; phylum Chordata; class Actinopteri; order Salmoniformes; family Salmonidae; genus Oncorhynchus; species Oncorhynchus tshawytscha. The sequence goes on from NC_056439.1 coordinate 21,242,995, forward strand.
ACCACTGGAAACTTGAAGACAAAACCTCACCCAGAGAGCTGTGCATGTTAGTGTGTGGTTAGACAGCCAAATCTTTGGATTTGCCCATATAGACAAATATAACCCCATTCTTGTTCTGGTTAGACAGCTGGAATTGTACTCTACTCGCAAATGATTTGTATTTGCTAGTAACGTGTAGGCATACTTATAAGCACATGAACATGATATTTACAGCATAAAATGTTTTGTCTTTGTAACACAAACACACATCCATTTTTAGTTGATAAATGTATCTACATTCAAGCCGGGCAATGTTTGTGCAATGTCAACATGTATCCAACACCTGTAGGGAGATTAGTAGTTCTGGGATTTGTCCCCCGGGAAAAATCTAATAATGGACATAAGGAGAAACGAGAAGAGACAAAACTAGCCAGTTATAGAATATTGTGTTTTCAACTCGCAGTTGATACTGTTTCTACGGTAACATGTCTTCACATGAGGTAATGAAACTTTGAAAATAAGTTGTAGGCTACTTTCATAACAAAGTGTTGCAGAACAGGTGTCTCATGAAACAGACACTGGCTCATGATATCTTGCCATAACTGGTTTGACAGATAAATATCCGCTAGTCTAGCCAGCTGCAGCTATCCTCAAGCTATGCAAGCTAGCGGGTTTCAGCTTGACTAAACAGAACTGAATTAGCTGACAATCTTGAGATGGCGAGTCAGTCAAAGGAAGGAGTCCTCAACTTCAAAACGTTGCTCTCTCCATAGCAACGTTAGCTTAGCTTACCTGGCTGTACTCACTACTGCCATAGTTTGATGTGATTGAATGGCAAAGAAACACCCAAGAAACACCCACATCAAACCACACACCCAAGACAACTCTCGTATTGCTTCAGTCATGGCCTCTAGCATTTCTTTGGTGGACTTAAAATGGATAAGAATTTGAGCTAATGTGTTAAAGTTTGTTCACTCAACAAAACGCTGCTCGAAGTGAGCTGAATTTGAAAAAGCTTTAAATTACAAATTCATGTTTGCCTTTGGAAGGCCACACCATATGTTGGTTCAGCTTTATGCCCAAATTTTGAATAAACTCACAATCCTATTGCAGCTGGTTACCTTACAATTGTATGTTCAGCAATCCAGGAGTTTCAGACCACTGCATTATGGTTGAACTAATCCCTCAAAGAAAGGCATTAGGATATATGTAATGCATTATCATAAAGAGTTTAATAAGACAGGCAAATATGCAAATAAAATTCTAATTGGAGTGAAAGTACAATTCAACTTCCGAATGGACTGTATGTTGGTTCAGCTATATGCTCAAATGTTGAGCGAACTCACAATCCTATCGCAGCTGGATGCCTTACAATTGTACGTTGAATCAACTTAATTTTTTTACAGTGTGGCTTCAATATGGAAATATATTGTTAAGCAGCATTCGCAAGGACGGTGGAGGTTTTTCTTTATCAAATGAAACAAAAAACAAGCAATCTGTTTTTTAAAACAATGACAATATGTCTAAATTGCTCATGCACGACCAGAATAAAAAGGTGCACCTATGTGAAGCTGCTAATCCAGCCTTGATTAAGGGGAGGGTAGTTTATGCTTGGTTTTTAATCAAATGAAACGGAATGTGGGAAACCAATATTTTTTTTAAATGTTTCTCAATACGAGATTCACAGACACAAAATGCACATCTCTCGTTCCGTGGGCACTGTGCGTCATGGCTGGATAGGCTGTGCTTCCGCTCTCCAAATTCATGCCATTACATTTAAGACCTGCTTTGGTGGGTCTTAAAACTTCCCAGAGGCGCTGCATGAAATTGTCACTTTTGCGCTTGTTTTTAAGTACACACCTCAAAAATAGCCAACCCTGCCCTTCAGGTCAAGCGAGTTGATGTTCGACAGGTAAATTGCCAAACCTGGCGTAGCGGTGGAAAATGCCAGTGCGCCCGTTTTCAACTGACGAAATTGCTAAGTAACGTGCCTTTCCACGTGATACGCCTAGGAACAGTCACCTCGGAGGAGTAATCTGGAACAGATATAATTATATTGTTCTTATATCATCATATTGTTAATATGTTTGTGTGTGACTATGTTATGTGATCTCCTATTACACTATATTACTTATACTTCTGTGAGACGCGTCACATTGAATGCACAGATAACTATTGCGACATGCACGGATGTTAGCTGTGGCTACACATGGGTTGTGTGCCAATGACGGTACCTGGTTCCACGAGGGGGCTAAAGGGGGCATAGCACCCTCAGTTTAAATCTTTGCCCCCTGAGTTTTAGTTTTATGTAAAAGGATTGAGTGACAGTTTGGCACCAAAAAATCTCTGCGCTGTGTCAGCACAATGGACAGAGCGCACGGCGGTGTATTTAGGGGGGTGGTTATGGAAAGCCACTGGGGTGGTTATGACTCTTTCGGTTTTAAAAAGCACAAGAAAAAAAAACGTAATCTCTGTGGCGCAATAACGTCCTCCGCCTGTAATATTTTATTTCAATCTATACGGTTGGGGTCGGGGCCATGGTGAGGACGACGTGTTGGAAGCCAAACTGTTTCCTTCCTGCTCCTCTGCTGTTCCATTGGGAGGGGCTTTGCAGGAGTGTCTGCCCTATGATGGGGTGTGTGAGGTTTTCATCCCGACATTGACGGACTCTTAATTGATTATGACCAAACTCTTTTCAAAGCCTGGAGACAAGAGAGGGTGTGCTCTGGTTGTCACGTTCTGACCTTAGTTCCTTTGTTTTGTATTTGTTTTAGTATGGTCAGGGCGTGAGTTGGGGTGGGCAGCCTATATTATTTTTTCTATGATTTGGGATTTCTGTGTTTGGCCTGGTATGGTTCTCAATCAGAGGCAGCTGTCAATCGTTGTCCCTGATTGAGAACAATACTTAGGTAGCCTGTTTTCACCCTTGAGTTGTGGGTGATTGTTTTCTGTTTTGTGTCTACACCAGACAGAACTGTTTGAGTTCATTTCATTCTCTTTGTTGTTTTATTCTTTACTGAGTTATAATAAATATAATGAACACTTACCACGCTGCGCATTGGTCCTCCGATCCTTCCTACCACTCCTCCTCGTCAGAGGGGGGGCACACGGGGAGTGTGGCTAAGTCAGGTAGGAGACCTGAGCCAACTCCCCGTGCTTACCGTGGAGAGAGCTGGACTGGGCAGGCACCGTGTTATGCAGTGAGGCGCACGGTGTCCCCGGTGCACAGGCATAGCAGCGCAGAGTGGGCATCGAGCCAGGTGCCATGAAGCCGGCACAGCGCATCTGGTCTCCAATGCGTCTCCTCGGGCCGGGGTACATTGCACTAGCCCTACGCATGGTGCCCCCGGTTCGCCAGCACAGCCCAGTGCGGGCTATTCCACCTCGCCACACTGGCCTGGCTACGGGGAGCATCTAGCCAGGTAGGGTTGTGCAGGCTCGGTGCTCGAGACCTCCAGTGCACCTCCACGGTCAGGTCTATCCGGTGCCTCCTCCACACACCAGGCCTCCGGTGGCAGCCCCCTGCACCAGGCTGTCTCTCCGTCTCCTCCCTACAGGTGCTCCCGCCTGTCCAGCGGTGCCAGAGTCTCCCGCCTGTCCAGAGGAAGACAACCGTTACACTGATCCTTTCGCAGGGCTTGGAGAGAAAATGACTGTGTAAAATGACTGTGCAAAATGTTCCACGGTGTGGCACGGGAGTTGTGTCTCTGCTGGGGGGTCAAGAGACAACCACAGTGTCCACTGTGCAATGTTCAGGAGAGAATGCTCCCTTCCCTGCTTCAACAAAGGCCCATACAGAGAGTGTGTGCCCCCGCATCGCCAAAACGTAGTGGACAGTGTTTAGGGCCTGGTCAAAGTGTTCATCTGCCTCGGGACAACTGCTATGATGTTCCTTTATTTGCTCCGCCAATCTACATTCACCAAATGGACACACCATGTCGGTCAATATGTATCATGTACCCAGTGCTCGTTTGGAATGTGCCATTCTTTAAAGGGGATGGTTAGAAATACTGAACCATAATGATTTCAGTTGAAGGGAAAATGACCACCGCTACGTCCTGAGAATAATTGTGATTACTGCTTGTGTGTGAGGAAAGCGTCTCGGGCTCTTTTTAAAATGTCGAGACCAGAATAAGGGGACTTTTGCACGTGTCAATTGTGTCAATTGTTTGTCGGTGTTTATCAGTGCCCCATGAAATACATGTTCATCAGTGAATTTACTGTTAATCACAACATATTCCCATAATAATTTAGGAGGTTTAGTTATGGACATTTTGATGATTCATTAAATACAATATACATTCAAACCATTCTCATTCTCCAAGAGGAAACGTTGTTTGGAGATCTCACAAACTGCTCACAAACCTTTGATTTATTTAATTACATTTACCAGTTTACTGTCAATTTCTTCATTGTCTTTGTCTGGAGAGCTTGAGCCCAGTTAAAGGTCCCGAACAGTCATTCTGATTCCCCTGTAAAATAGCCTTTTGAGTGATTCAAATACCACCCATAACATTTTTGGGGGATATATACTTTTTTATTTCTCTCATGGCTAACAACCAGGAAGTTTGAAAAGACAGGCTGAGTGTGCGGGAAGCTAAAATTCATGAGCTCACCTAGACTAACAGCTCTTTGAAACACACACAGTTGAAGTTGGAAGTTTACATACACCTTAGCTAAATACATTTAAACTCAGTTTTCACAATTCCTGACATTTAATACTAGAAAAAAATCCCTGTCTTAAGTCAGTTAGGATCACCACTTCATTTTAAGAATGTGAAATGTCAGAAAAATAGTAGAGAGAATGATTTATTTCAGCTTTTATTTCTTTCATCACATTCCCAAGGGGTCAGAAGTTTACATACACTCAATTAGTATTTGATAGCATTGCCTTTAAATTGTTTAACATGGGTCACACGTTTCGGGTAGCCTTCCACAAGCTTCCCACAATAAGTTGGGTGAATTTTGGCCCATTCCTCCTGACAGAGCTGGTGTAACAGAGTCAGGTTTGGAGGCCTCCTTTCTCACACACACTTTTTCAGTTCTGTCCACAAATTTTCTATAGGATGAGGTCAGGGCTTTGTGATGGCCACTCCAATACCTTGACTTTATTGTCCTTAAGCCATTTTTCCACAACTTTGGAAGTTTGCTTGGGGTCATTGTCCAGTTGGAAGACCCATTTGTGACCAAGCATTAACTTCCTGACTGATGTCTTGAGATGTTGCTTCAATATATCCACGTAATTTTCATACCTCATGATGCACCAGTCCCTCCTGCATATTTTGTGAAGTGCACCAGTCCCTCCTGCAGAAAAGCACCCCCATAACATGATGCTGCCAACCCGTGCCTCACGGTTAGAATGGTGTTCTTCCGGCTTGCAAGCCTCCCTCTTTTCCTCCAAACATAACGATGGTCATTACGGCCAAACAGTTCTATTTTTGTTTCATCAGACCAGAGGATGTTTCTCCAAAAAGTACGATCTTTGTCCCAATGTGCTGTTGCAAACCGTAGTCTGGCTTTTTTATGGCGGTTTTGGAGCAGTGGCGTCTTCCTTGCTGAGGGGCCTTTCAGGTTATGTTGATATAGGTCTCATTTTACTGTGGATATAGATACTTTTGTACCTGTTTCCTCCAGCATCTTCACCAGGTCCTTTGCTGTTCTGGGATTGATTTGCACTTTTAACACCAAAGTACGTTCATCTCTAGGAGACAGAATGCTTCTCCTTCTTGAGCGGTATGATGGCTGCGTGATCCCATGGTGTTTATACCACAGATGTGGTACCTTCAGGCGTTTGGATATTGCTCCCAAGGATGAACCAGACTTGTGGAGGTCTACAATTTTTTTTCTGAGGTCTTGGCTGATTTCTTTTGATTTTCCCATGATGTCAAGCAAAGAGGCACTGAGTTTGAAGGTAGGCCTTGAAATACATCCACAGGGACACCTCCAATTGACTCAAATTATGTCAATTAGCCTATCAGAAGCTTCTAAAGCCATGAGATTATTTTCTGGAATTTTCCAAGCTCTTTAAAGGCACAGTCAACTTAGTGTATGTACACTTCCGACCCACTGGAATTGTGATACAGTGAATTATAAGAGAAATTATCTGTCTGTAAACAATTGTTGGAAAAATGACTTGTCATGCACAAAGTGGATGTCCTAACCGACTTGCCAAAACTATATTTTGTTAACAAGAAATCTGTGGAGTGGTTGAAAAACGAGTTTTAATGACTCCAACCGAAGTGTACGTAAACTTCCGACTTCATCTGTATGTCGAGAAACTTGGACGCAACGAGCAGTGTTGCAGTAAAATCATCTCAAGCTTATTTGGTGATACACAAACCAACTCAAACAGTATTGAAATTGCATTCATCTTTTATACATCTCCCATTTAACAATGCTCCTGTGATGTGGTTCACGCAACACTGACGGATGTGTTGACATGACAACTGCATCAGAGTTTTGAATGACCCTTCCCATCCTTTTGTTCTGAAGACCTACAGTAGCTATCCAGTAACTAGCTAACACCAGACACAGATGAAAGGGAAGACATATACGTTTCTTTGCTGTAGATAAATTGTGAATCTTTTAATAATATTTGCTGACACCCTGCAGTAACACTTTGGCAACAGTAGACTAGCTATTTGGCTATATAAACCACGCCCCTACGCAAACTGACTTAGAATATGTAGCCAAGCTCAAAATACACAATACCTAGGTGTCTGGTTAGACTGTAAACTCTCCTTCCAGACTCACACTAAGTATCTCCAATCCAAAATTAAATCTAGAATTGGCTTCCAATTTCGCAACAAGGCATCCTAAACTCATGCTGCCAAACATACCCTCGTAAAACTGACTATCCTACCGATCCTTGACTTTGGCGATGTCATTTACAAAGTAGCCTCCCACACTCTACTCAGCAAATTGGATGCAGTCTATCACAGTTCTATCTGTTTTGTCACCAAAGCCCCATAAACTACCCTAGACTGAGACCTGTATGCTCTTGTTGGTTGGCCTCGCTTCATATTTGTCCCATGTGTAACTCTGGGTTGTTGTTTGTGTCGCACTGCTTTGCTTTATCTTGGCCAGGTCGCAGTTGTAAATGAGAACTTGTTCTCAACTGGCCAACCCGGTTAAATAAATGTGAAATTTAAAAAACATGCCTTCTTTGATATTGATTACAAGGCGATACTTATTTAAATTAGGTAAGAAAACATCATGCTACCATTGGTGTGTTAAAATGAGAGTTAGGGTGATATCACCCTATCCCCTTAATATTCCCATCTTCTGAATCCAAGCAATTTGACATGGGGGAGGGGACCAGTAACTTTATGATAAAACTTTATAAATGTAGAAGCAACAATAATTTTTCATGCTTTGGTCATCATACTTTGATCTGGTTTCATCCAAAAATCATCAAATTTCATGAAAAACAGGATTTTGACTGTTCATAATCTTTAATGTTGTGTGAACGTGCCGCTTTAGTGCGTATAGATATACATGGCCTGAGCACCAAGAATAGGTGTGGCCAAAATGTATTTAAGTTCCCGTTTGGGGATGTTCTTGTTAGTCACTTTTTGGGTAACTCAAGGGGAGGCTGTATCTGAGCCTGGTAGACCACACCTGTGCTTTATTGGTTAAGACAGGTTTTGCAAGGGCCTACCGAGTGGCGCAGTGGTCTAAGGCACTGCATCGCAGTGAGGTGTAACTACAGATCCGGGCTGTGTCACTGCCGGCTGTGACTGGGAGACACATGAGGTGACGCACAATTATACCAGCATTGTCTGGGTTAGGATATTGTTTTTTCATATTATTTTTTTCTAGCGACTCCTTGTGGTGGGCTGGGTGCCTGCAAGCTCACCTCGGTCGCCAGTTGGATGGTGTTTCCTCCGACACATTGTGTCAAGATACAGTGCGGCTTGGCAGGGTCGTGTTTCGGAGGACGCATGGCTCTCAACCTTTGCCTCTCAATCTCGGTCCTTAAGACTGCTAGAAGGACCTTCATTTACGCTGAATACAGCCAGTGCTTAACAGAATGAAAGAATTGCAGGAGCTGTCTTTTTCCAAATCGTCCCATTAGACTAATTCACAAATGACATTATGCAATAAAGACTTCTGATTATTCACTGTGAAGGGTTCATACACTTCTCCATGACTTTTAACAACATTTTCATGACTAGTATTATAGCCTACACACACACACACACACACACACACACACACACACACACACACCCACACACACACACACACCCACACACACACACACACACACACACACCCACACACACACACACCCACACACACACACACACACACACACACACACACACACACACACACACACACAAAGTAGAACTACACTGTTAGTCACATGATATGATCATGTGGTGTACCCTCCATCTGGAGAGCTCCTGGGTGTGCAGGTGTTGCTTTTTATACAGCCCTGAAACACCCAAGTCTGCTTATCAAGTTCCTGTTGAGCAGCTGATGTTTAGGCTACAATGTGGTTAGACCAGTAGCTATCCTGGAGGATGGTTGCCACCAAAATATTACAACCAAATACTCTTGTATTTATAAAAATGAATCAGGGATGAAATGGATAAGGTAGGCTTTTCAAAGCAAGGTATCGAACTAGACATGTTTATATTTAAGGCTGTAATATTAATGTTTCAGGGGCCATTGATGCAGGGCAAGTGATTTGTCAATTATGCAATGACATGGCTAGTGTTTAATAGAGGGGAATCCCAGCTTCCCAAAGGTAGGTGCAGATTTATTTAGGCTGTCTACAGTACCGGTGGCAAGGCAACAGCAACATGAACACTTAGTTAACTGTAGTTAACTCGCGAGTTATGTTTGTAGTTGGCTATCTAGTTAGTCTGTCATTCTTTTATACCTGTTGCTGAAATATCGCGCGCTCTCTCTTTGGGCAACGGCCCACTCGGCAATGGCCCACTCAGCAACAGCCCACCCAGCACTAGCACATACGAAGCACACACATGCACACACTGAAGTGTCATCTGATTATGTCTATAATGTAGATTTGTAAGTGATTGATAATATTTAAAAAATGTGCCTTCATGAATTGCTTTGTTTTTAATTACCCTATAACCCCAAATTTGACAATTTGGAATTACGCATAATGCACGTTCAGGCAGACGCATTTTCAATCTCCGCAATCCCTGGACAGCTCCGGGCCAAGTCAAGCACAGGATACAGGGGAGCTGAGATCAGCTACAGATTTCTCCCAACCTTTCACTTCAAAAGTACTCAATGATCTCGGTGTCTCTGCACTTGAACTTCATGTTTATTGTGGTATAGCGTGATATAAGCAGAATTCGATATAATTCCAAAGCAAGAACCCCCTTGCTGATGTAGCCCCCTCGCTGATTTCAACTGCCCCCTTAGTCACTTTATCCAGGTGCCGGGACTGCAAATGGAACTGTATTCCCTACATAGTGCACTACTTTTGACCAAACCCTATGGGCCCTGGTCAAAAGTAGTGCACTATATAGGGAACAGAGTACCACTTGGAATACAACCATGCCTGCTGGATCATAACACTTGCCTGGGCAAGAGCAACTCTTTTAATCAGTCACGTTGAATGTGTGGAGAGTCACTAGAAAGGACAGTTGTTCCCAGGCTGCATCGCAAATGGCACCCTATTCCTCATATAGTTCACTACTTTTTCTGGTCAAAAGTAGTGCACTACATAGGGAATAGGGTGCCATTTGGGATGCATCCCTAGTGTTCCGTGGTATCAATGTAATCTGCTGCCAGATGCACAAGATCATTATCTTAATAATGGCCATCAAAATCATATTTTAATGCTGAGTTTGGCACTGGCAGGCAGGCAGTTCCACCCCAGGGAGGGAAGGGCTTGGTACAGACAGACATACTGCTCCTAGATGTTATCCACCACAGACAGCGATATCAGATCTGCCTCGGAGGATGTGTGGCTTCCCAAAAAGAGAGCTGGCGAGGAACAAAAACCTCTTAGAGTAACTTCCAGGACAATGAGAAGAGGACAAAGACAAATGCACCAATAATGCTATGAAATCCTCCCTGTCCATGTAGATGTCATATTTGTCTCTGTCTGTCTCTGTCTCCCTCTGTCTGTGTGTCTCTCTCTCTCTCTCTGTGTTTCTCTTTCGCTCTGTCTCTGTATCTCTGTCTGTCTCTCTGTCACCCCCCCTCTCTCTCTGTCTCTACCTGTAGTGGAGGGCTAAAGGGCTGTATTATTCTTGAGTACTTGACCATGACTGAGAACTTGTCCGAACATGCACCAGGAGCATGACTAGAAGGTGCAAGGAGTGAACTCACATCTAGAGTGAGAACAGCTTGAGAGACAGAAACCTTTGGTACACTATCTCACTCTCCCTCCCTGTCTCTCTATCTGGCAGATACACAGTTCTCTCAGGGACATGGCTTGCAGGATTTATTACTATGGATGCAAATCATAATACCACTTCTTTTGCATGTCTAACACATGAGTTTGAAACCTCTCAGGCGATAATACCACAAACACACACACACACACACACCATCATACACTTGCCAAAAACAATGCTGTGGCGTGCAGAGAGATCAGGTTAAGGAGTAAAGTCATAATTTAACAAGTCTACACTTGATGAGAGCAGATTCCAGATTTCAGGGGTCTCATTACCCTATCCCAACAATTTGGCTCTTTTATGACATTTTATAAAACAGGAAGTAATAAACACATTTTGACATTTTGTAGGTTGAAACCTCTTCAGATTTTCTTTTTCAAGAGTGTCCAAATGTAAAAATTAAAACAAACAAATAATACTTAGTAACAAGAAGAATATGGAAACTACTGTCTAATAATTATAACAATTAAATAATAATTTTAAACAAAAACTATATACCAAAAGATACAGTGCCTTCGGAGAGTATTCAGACTTTTTACACATTTTGTTACATTACAGCCTTATTCTAAAATTGATTATTTTTTGTTTTTCCTCAGCAATCTACACACAATACCCCATAATGACAAAGCAAAAACAGGTTTTTATAAATTTTTGCTAATTTGTAATAAAAAACAGAAATATCACATTTACAAAAGTATTCAGACCCTTTACTCAGTACTTTGTTGAAGTACTTTTGGCAGCGACTACAGCCTTGAGTCTTCTTGGGACGCTAAAAGCTTGGCACACATGCATTTGGGGAGTTTCTCTCATTCTTCTCTGCATATTCTCTCAAGCTCTGTCAGGATGAATGGGGAGTGTTGTTGCACAGCTATTTTCAGGTCTCTCCAGAGATGTTTGATCGGGTTCAAGTCCGGGCTCTGGCTGGACCACTCAAGGACATCCAGAGACTTGTCCAAAAGCCACTCCTGCATTGTCTTGGCTGTGTGCTTAGGGTCATTGTCATGCTGGAAGGTGAACCTTCGCCCCAGTCTGAGGTTCTGAGCACAATGGAGCAGGTTTTCATCAAGGATCTCTCTGTACTTTGCTCTGTTTATCTTTCCCTCGATCCTGACTAGTCTCCCAGTCAAGGCAAAGGATGGCTACTACAAAGGGTGGCTACAAACATAGATTTAGATTTTTTTTTAACACTTTGTAACACTGGTTACTACATCATTCCATATGTGTTATTTCATAGTTTTGATGTCTTCGCTGTTATTCTACAATGTAGAAAATAGTAAAAAATAAATAAAGAAAAACCCTTGAATATACACTAGGACCAGGTGTGTCCAAACTTTTGACTGGTACTGTATATACAGTATATATATATATATATATACATATACGTGAGCATGTGTCAAATTTCATGATCATATAATGATTCAAAGAGGTAGATCCCAGCACTGAAAGGAGAAGTAAGCGAGAGAGTGAGAGAGAAGGAGAACAGAAGAGAATGAGTAGAGGAGGGAGGCCTATTTATCACTCTAATTACGTGAGAAAGATCAGAACCCCGGTGCGTTGTGGGATGGTCTGACTCATGGAAACGTCTTCTAAGGAGGTCGCAGCCCAGCCAGCCAGCCTGGCTGAATATTAATAGAGGGATGGAGGGATGAGAGAGAGGGAGGCGAGGTGTGGACAAGGGGATGCCTTTTATTAGCGAGGCTAATGATGCACTTGAGTAAACCTCCTTTCCAATATCTGGGCTGTTGCTCTGACCTCTCTCTTTCACTCTCGCTCTCTCCCTTTCTGTCTTCCTCTCTTTTTTTGTGGCCTGTTTTGAATAGAATGCCTGTCAGATGTGGACGTGGGTAGGTCAGATAATTCCGATCCTAATATTGCACACTGCCAGGCATGATGCTGCAGCGTTAACTCCTCACATGCCCAGGACTCTGCTGTGTACAAGAGACTGTGCTGTGTCTCAGGAGTGAACTGTGCATCAGGCCCGAGATTGTGTAAGCTCTTTCAATGTACTTTCGGTTCATAAAAACATGTTGTTTGTTTATAGGATAATTGACATATATGTTTTAAGTGAATACAATCTCCAGAACATCATCCGTCCTCATACTCAGACAATACTTCAAGGTTGACTAACTGTACTTTCTCTTTGTGGTGTACACACGAAACAATGAGGGTTTCTCAAGGGTTTTTGGAAAGGGTGACCCAAAGAACCCTTTGTGCCCTTTAATGGTTGTTTGCAGTAAAAAAAAAACAATGTGTTATTGTTGGGGCGGTGGCTCATTCGAATATTTCAGGGGCATAGTTTGAGCACGGCTCTTTTCGTGCAACCACGAGTGAGAGTGTTGTTCCACTTCATCGAATGTGTTGTGTTATGCCATTACATGTTATCTATGACACTAGCCAGTGAAGGTGTCTTCTGAAAGATACTGGGCTAACGGCCCTGCTGCACTATAGCCACCCGGCCATTGCCATCAGCCATTGAGAGAATACTTCCTTTGAAATCAATCAAAGCTGCTATACTGCCCACGTGTGCTTGCGTTGTGTCACGTCCAATGGCAGCGTCCAGGCTCACGGATCGCCTCGCTTCAATTCTCTATGGCTGACCCACCTGTCCATTCTCTCTTGTGAACGGAAATAATCAAAAATAGTGTTGATTCTGGTTGCGTATAGCCTCGACTATACACCACTGGTTATTTTACTTCATGAAGTCAGTAAGCTAGCTTGCAGAAACTCTAGCTTGCAGAAACTCTAGCTTGCAGAAACTCTAGCTTGCAGAAACTCTGTTCACAATGTAAACAAAAGCAACTTGGGCAATGTTAGTGCAGCCACTAGCAACAATTGAATGAGTACTTGCGAACGTGTGTAGGTCCTTCAAATAGCCGAAGAGTCTCTCAGGCATTACAGTAAATAGCTTTTATTTATTCATCCTTTAGTAGCACCGGAAACGGTTTGTTCTCAACCAACAAGAAGACATAATCTGTGTCCCAAATGGCACCATATTCCCTTTGTAGTGCACTCCTTTTGAACACTGCCCATTCCCCCTTTAGAAGAAAGTGGTTATCTAGAATCTAAAAGGGTTAGGAGAACCCTTTGAAGAACCATTTTTGGTTCCAGGTAGAATGCTTTTGGTTCCAGGAAGACCCGTTTTGGGTTCCATGTAAAAACTTTTCCACAGAGGGTTCTACAGTACATGAAACGCAAAAGGGTTCTACCTGGATCCAAAAGGGTTCTCCTATGGGTCCTTTTGGAACCCTTTTTTCTAAGAGTGCACGGCCCGGGTCAAAAGTAGTGCACTATATAGGGAATATGCTGCCATTTGGGAGACATCCGTAAGTTTACAGTACAGAGACTGAGACACAAAGAGAGATCCCTGTGAAATGTGTCCAACCTGTCTGGCAAATATTTCCCCCTTCAGAAATGATAGTCTCCTGTAAATCACGGTACCATTGTCGGGTCTTGTTCCGCTGGAATGTGGTTGCTTCTACCAGACAAAATTGCATGCACAGAGGGGAACGAGGGAGAGGGAGAGAGGGAGAGATTGAGAGGGGGAGAGAAAGAGAGGGATAGAGAGAGAAAGAGAGACGGTGAAAAAGAGAGAGAGAGAGAGAGAGAGATCGAGAGGGGGAGAGAAAGAGAGGGATAGAGAGGGATAGAGAGAGAAAGAGAGAAGGTGAGAAAGAGACTGAGAGAGAGAGAGAGAGAGAGAGAGAGGGGGAGAGAAAGAGAGGGATAGAGAGGGATAGAGAGAGAAAGAGAGAAGGTGAGAAAGAGACTAAGAGAGAGAGAGAGAGAGAGGGGGAGAGAAAGAGAGGGATAGAGAGGGATAGAGAGAGAAAGAGAGAAGGTGAGAAAGAGACTGAGAGAGAGAGAGAGAGAGAGAGAGAGAGAGAGGGGGGAGAAAGAGAGGGATAGAGGGATAGAGAGAGAAAGAGAGAAGGTGAGAAAGAGACTGAGAGAGAGAGAGAGAGAGAGAGAGAGAGGGGGAGAGAAAGAGAGGGATAGAGAGGGATAGAGAGAGAAAGAGAGAAGGTGAGAAAGAGACTGAGAGAGAGAGAGAGAGAGGGGGAGAGAAAGAGAGGGATAGAGAGAGAAAGAGAGAAGGTGAGAAAGAGACTGAGAGAGAGAGAGAGAGAGAGAGAGAGAGAGGGGGGGAGAAAGAGAGGGATAGAGAGGGATAGAGAGAGAAAGAGAGAAGGTGAGAAAGAGACTGAGAGAGAGAGAGAGAGAGAGAGGGAAGTAAGGAGAAAGAAAGAGAGAAAAGCTTGAGGGAACTCTCCATCCATAGCATGTAAAGTATGTACAAATACCACAAAGCATTCGCAAACTGCCCTTTTTCTTTTAATCTTGCTACATGGGAATATTGCAATAACCGTTCAATCTGATCGCAAGCCCAGATTTTCAAAAGGTCAACTTATCTCGCTGACGCACATATGCAAGCCCAGATTGCAGATATGCAAGCCCAGATTGCAGATATGCAAGCCCAAGCGATGGAGGGAGAGAGAAGAAAAAATATGTAATGATAATTCACTGCTCAGACAATGAAAGGGAAGAAAAGATGTTATCATTAAATAAAATATATACATATTGGGACAGGTTTTTGCTAGACTCTCTCTGGCAAATGGTAAGAGCTTTTGCTTATCAAATACAATGGGCAAGATTGAAACACCCATTCTGGGCCTGGGTGCCCCCCTCCCCCTCACTATGTTAGTCTGAACCTTGCTCAAATGGAGTTAGAATGCCTGTAAGTTCTGTATCTCTCCCTCTCCCCCCTCTCTCTCTCCCTCTCCCCCCTCTCTCTCTCCCTCCCTCTCTCTCGCTCCCTCTCCCTCTCCCCTCTCTCTCTCTCTCTCCCCCTCTCTCTATCTCTCTCTCCCTCTCTCTCTATCTCTCTCTCTCTCTCTCTTTCTCTCCCCCCCCCTCATCTAAGGTCAAAATCTAAATGTAAAAGGGCTCCACTTTTCTCTGAGAGTAATGAAGGTCTGAGGGGGTGGGGGGTTGAGTGAGGGTGGTGTGGGCGATTGATGGAGGGTGGAGTGGGCAAGAGGGTTGAGCGAAGGAGGGGGTGGCTGCTTTAAGAGCTGAAGAACTTGCCATTGACCACAGGCTTAGGACAACACCACAAGTCCCCGCCTCGCCTCTCTTGATGGTGAGAGAGAAGGATATAATGTTTCAGTCGCTCTCTCTCAGGCCCTGTGCTGGTCTAGCTGTATGCCACCATGAGTTATGAAGTATAAAACCCTCCAGAACAGGTCTGAGTGGTTCTGACAAATAGGACAAGCTGGCTGCTTTAACCTCTGAGTTTCTGTACCAGTTGATCTAGACCAGCCAGGAGGGAACCATGGAACAGCCAGAGAAGAGAGATCGAAAGGAAGGCTATATGACGGCCAAAATGAATGCCAGAGACAGACAAGAAGAAATGGTGAATAAGACAGCCAATATATAGGAAATGTCAGGGCAAGGTCAGTGAGAAGGGCTTTACGCAGGGCCGAAAGGGTAATCAGATAAGATTGAGAGAAGAGACAGCAAAATAGAGATGAGGGAAAGAAAATAGAGAGAAGCGCAGAGAGAATCCAAGGTTGGGCCAGATAGCAGCCGAGGAAGTGACAAATATGGGGCAATTGGGGGCACTGCAATAGTGCCGGGCCGGAGACAGTGGAGAGGTAGGGGGGAAAAAACAGATATAATGGCCAGAGCGAAGTCAGAGAGGAGCCACAGAAGGGCGATGGAGAACAAAGGGAGGTCTAAGGGGAGGCCAGATGAGAGAACAGCTAGACGGAGAAAAAGATAGAGAGGTTGAGAGAAGGTCAGAGACAGAGAGAACCAGAGAGAGTCAGAAAAGGTTGAGAGAATGATAGTCCATGTCAGAGACAGAGAGAGAACCAGTCAGACAACAGTGGGCCAGAGGAGTGCACGATTCTTCCTCCTGTCTCCCTCAACAAAAGAACCAATGGTGAAGTGCAGTCTGGTCCTTGGCATGTGAGCACAAGGTGACCGTGGAATGGGCGAAGAGACTCTTGGGTGGTGACTATTGACCTCTGTTTTGAAATTATGTGCTGCTCTACAGCCTTTTGAATTATTAAGGTTTGAAAAGGTGAGCAAACCTTACGAGCAGCACTTATTGTAAAAGCGGAGTGGAATGAAAACAGTAAATGGGGGAAAGTGAGAACAACATACATAATATTATATTTAGGGGGTTCATCTGAACCAGGAATAATGTGACATACTGTATTTCCAAAGATACTTATGTCAATCCACTCTTTGTCGTCGTCCCCTCCCCCTTCCCCCTCAAATATTAACTCACGATCCATATCCAACCAGCACTCAATTTCCCCAGGTCTGTCTGAATCAGTCCATTCATCTTCCCCCAGAGAGTCAATAGATCCCCAGCTCCCTGGTCATTTACCCTGAAGTCTCTCTGGTCAGAGCCAGTGGTCACTTAGCTGGTGTTTAGTAACAGGATACAGGTTTTCTCTGGGGCCTAGCAGGACTTTTCCCTGCAGCCAGATGAATGTATGAAGCTAAGTAGAGGTGGTGTGTGGCCGGCATCACACCGCAGAGCCCATAGAGCATCCTGTTCACCAGGGGCCTGGTTTTTACCCTGCCCTGTCATTTTGGTCTAACCCCATGCAGTCACTCCCCTCAGAGCAAACTATTGATTATGTATTTTAGGGGGGGATTTAAAAAAGTAGATGCTTTTTCTTTATAGTAATATAGCTGGTTCCTTTTCTTGTTCTTACTGTATCTATGCAGGGGTACGTAGGAGAAAAAGGGGTCTGCTAGGCTCAGGGAGGGATAATCACATGGGGCTCTGGTTAAAAGTAGTGCACTATAGGGGGAATAGGGTGCCATTTGGGATATAGCAAGAGTTGCCCATCAGGGCAAGTGATAGCGTCACCGATCTCCACCCCCGGGAGTTCCCAAGATAATTGCAGGCTTCCACAATAAAAAATGAATGTGTCTGAGTGAGATTTGAAAAGGAGAACAAAAATAAATAAGACGTTTTATATTTTAATTGAGATGGATTTACGTTTGCGGAAGGCGTAAGCTGCATGCATTTTAAAGCAGAGGCTGAGACGCTTTCCTCCGTCAATAACACTGTGCCGACCTGGTGGCACACCTAGAAGCATTCCAATCCCTGACCTCAATTTGCGAACTTAATAAAAAGGTCTGAGGAAATGTACCCCTTTAGTGCGCTACGTAATTACAAATGTTTGGATTTCTCCTTGAGGAAGAATGCAATACCTCTGTCACTTGGCTAGCTTACATACTGCAGGCCAATCGACTCCTGTGGAATCCACAGCATTAACCTCTCGGACACATACTCATCCAGCTGTAAATTAGAGACTAATTAAAATGGGCTCATTATCTTAACACCATCATAGACTTGGACGCACACACATTCGTGCTCATCATCTTAACGCTATCACTCTGATTTCCTCGGTGTCCACATCACTCAGTGTCTATCATGGTCAAAGCACACCAACACAGTTGTTAAAAGGGCACAGCAACGCCTCTTCCTCCTCAGGAGGCTGAAAAGATTTAGCATGAGTTATACAGCTGCACCATTGAGAGTATCTTGACTGGTTGCATCACCACTTGGTATTGACGGCCCTCTATACCAGGCGGTGTTAGAGGAAGGCCCTAAAAATGGTCAATGAGTCCAGCCACCCAAGTCATAGACTTTTCTCTCTACTACCGCACGGCAAGCGGTACCAATGCACCAAGTCTGGAACCAATAGGATTCTGAACAGCTTCTACCCCCATAAGACTACTAAATAGTTAGGTAAATAGTTAGCCCAGGTAGCTATATTTGGTTATCTGATTGACTCTTTTTGCCTAAACATTTTTGACTCATCACATACGCTGCTGATAATGTTATTTATCTGCCACTTTATTCCTCGTTATATGTACATATCTACCTTAATTACTTTGTTGTACCACTGCACATCAACTCATTACTGGTACCCCTTGGATATAGCCAAGTTATCGTGACTCATTATGTATCAATTATGACTTTTATCATTACGTGTTTTACTTTCCCATTATTTCACTATTTTCCTTCTCTCTGCATGGTTGCGAAGGACCCGTAAGTAAGCATTTCACTGTTCATCCACACCTGGTGTTTACGAAGCATGTGACAACAAAAAATTAGATTTGATTTAATTTGGAAGACATGGACAGGAACACATGGCTACAGTTTACACAGAAGAGAGGCGGGGGACAACAAATACAGTGTTATATTTAGTTTGCTGTTTTCTCCTCTTAGCCCAGGGCCATTCAACTGGGGATCTGCAAAAATATATACGCCGCATTTGAAATGGACTTTTTCCACATTTTGTTACATTACAGCCTTGTTCTAAAACAGTATAAATAGTTTTTTTTACTCAATCTACACACAATTTATTTCTCAACTCCTATTATTGAGCAAATTACACTCATTGGAACCAATTACACTCACTGGAGTATCTGACGTAGTCTTTGAAAAAGCATCCGCGGATAGGCTACCAGTCAATAAACTACCAGTCAATAGGTTACCAGTCAATAAACTACCAGTCAATAGGTTACCAGTCAATAAACTATCCGTCAATAGGTTACCAGTCAATAGACTACCAGTCAATAGGTTACCAGTCAATAAATGACCAGTCAATAAACTACCAGTCAATAAACTACCAGTCAATAAACTACTAGTCAATAGGCTACCAGTCAATAAACTACTAGTCAATACACTACCAGTCAATAAACTACCAGTCAATACACTACTAGTCAATAGGCTACCAGTCAATAGGTTCATCTATGAAAACCAGGCCTTGTGTTCCCGATATTTCATAGTATTCTATTGTTTACAGTACTTTTCTTATATTATCTCCAATTTATCGTCCATGTAAAAAAAACTGTCTGATTAGTATGAATAATATCTGACAATATTTTTATAATTCTATGCGCCAAGCATTTAGCTATTTGTTTTTGCACCACAACACTGAAGTGCAAGAGGCCTCCAATTGTTTAAATGGACTGGATCTTTATATGTACCATTTGGGTCCTGTTTCAGTAAAAAAAAAATACAACTGCGACCTGGCCAAGATAAAGCAAAGCAGTGTGGGTAAAACAACAACACAGAGTTAAATATGGGATAAACATATGTACAGTCAATAACATAATAGAACATCTGTATACAGTGTGTGCAAATGAAGTAAGGAGGTAAGGCAATAAATAGGCCATAGTGGCGAAGTAATTGCTATTTAGGAATTAACACTGGAGTGATGGATGTGCAGATCAGGATGTGCAAGTAGGAATACTGGTATGGCAAAAGAGTAGAAAGACAAAAACAAATACGGGAAGGAGGTAGGTGGTTGGATGGGCTATTTACAGATGGGCTATGTACAGGTGCAGTGATCTGTGAGCTGCACTGACAGCTGATGCTTAAAGTTAGTGAGGAAGATATAAGATTACAACTTCAGTGATTTTTGCAATTATTTCCAGTCATTGGCAGCAGAGAACTGGAAGGAAAGACGGCCAAAGGAGGTGTTGGCTTTGGGGATGACCAGTGAAATATACGTGCTGGAGCGCGTGCTACGGGTGGGTGTTGCTATGGTTACCAGTGAGCTGAGATAAGGCGGGGTTTTATCTAGCAAAGACTTATAGACGACCTGGAGCCAGTGGGTTTGGCGACGAATATGTAGCGGGGACAAGCCAAGGAGAGCATACAGGTCGCAGTGGTGGGTAGTATATGGGGCTTTGGTGACGAAAGGGACAGAACCGTGATAGATTGCATCCAATTTGCTGAGTAGAGTGTTAGAGACTATTTTGTAAATGACATTGCGGAAGTCAGGGATCAGTAGGATAGCCAGTTTTACGAGGATATATTTGGCAGCATGAGTGAAGTAGGCTTTGTTGTGAAATAAGCCGATTCTAGATATCATTTTGGATTGGAGATGCTTAATATGAGTCTGGAAGGAGAGTTTACAGTCTAGCCAGACACCTTGTTATTTATAGTTGTCCACATATTCTAAGTCAGAAGCATTCAGAGTAGTGATGCTAGTCGGGCGGGCGGGTGCGGGCAGCGATCGGTTGAAGAGCATGCATTTCGTTTTACTAGCATTCAAGAGCAGTTGGAGGCCACGGAAGGAGTGTTCTATGGTATTGAAGCTCGTTTAGAGGTTTGTTAAGATGGTGAGGAAAGCACTTTTAAAGAACAACCAGGCATCCTCTACAGATGGGTCAAATCTGTCGTACTGCCCCTGAACAGGCAGTTAACCCACTGTTCCTAGGCCGTCATTGAAAATAAGAATTTGTTCTTAACTGACTTGCCTAGTTAAATAAAGGTAAAATAAAATAAAACTTACCATAATGAGACACAACTTTCAATTCTATTTATCAAAATATATGTTTGGAAACGTACCATCAAAAAGTAACATGATGATTGAGTGTCTCTATCGCTGTACCATGATATTTGCCTTGCTACTATTTAAACCTCCCGTTGGTCCCCACTATTCCACCCGCTAAAAGCCCTCCTCATCCCGAGTTGGGTTGCCATCCCAATGCCTGGCATACCACCCCCGACCCCCCATTTCCCAGAGCCCTGAAGAGACTGGGATCCAACCTTCGAAAAAAAAAGAACATAGTGCCACTCACAGAACAGAAGTAGATTGACCGCCAAATGCATTTCCATCACCCTCACCTCTATTTGTACTATATATAACCATCAAAATATATATATACATATTTTTTAAATCCTGTTTATCTTATTTTCCATAATTAGCTATTATTATTTGTAGTAATGTAGGCAATTTATGCAAATGATTTACCTCTCACCAGTCTCGCCATTACCAAAATTACATTATTGCAAGCAATTATTATTTTAGCAAACAATTATTGGGAATCATCCTATATTGTCCCCAACATCTTTTACTCCCTCGCAACAGTTGTGGGATACACACACACACCCACACACTCATACACACTCATACACACTCAACCCCACAACCATAGGCTCACATTCTCAACAGTTGCACCATTCCAGAGCCCAACTCAAGAAAGGTCTTGATTTACGAATGCATATACAGCTGTAGCTGTATGAGAAGGCCTGAAAAACAGTGCAAAAAAAACATCCTAGATGATGGAGGTCAGATGTACCCCTTTCCCCTGAAACACCTACAACACGGTCCCCTGTATTGACCATGTTCCCAAGCATCTCCATGCAGTCAGACTTTTGATTTTGTGCCACCAGGGCCACAATAATATACCCCCTCTCTGAATGTCCGAGTGTGAGCCCCTCCCCATGGGTTACTGCAGCTAGTGTTGCCAGCACTGCCACTGCCTGGGTGGGGGCACCCCACCGGAATCCCCACCGGCTAGGTACAAGGTCGTCAAGGTTCTCATTAGCAGCTTTGAGAATTTCCTTGTATATTATGCTCTCCCTTTCGGGGGCTTTGGCTTTGCAGGACCAACCCTGCCAAGCAGGCTCAGAATCACGAGGGGGCATTGCTGCTCTAGGTCTCTGAAGAGGATTAGTTGTATGGTGTATAATCCACTGCTGCTCTACTCACATCACAGGTGTCTCTGTCACTGGCAAATACCTCTGGACGATAGCTTGCTCCTTCTCATAGCTATAGGGATACGTCTTCAATGGCACTCAATTTCCTATGTAGTTCACTATACTTTTAACCAGGACCCGTTAAGCTCTGGTCAAAAGTAGTGCACTAGATGGGGAATAGGGTGTGTGCGCGCGTGTGTGTGTATGTGTGTGTGTGTGTGTGTGTGTGCGTGTGTGTGCGTGTGTGTGCGTGTGTGTGGGCGTGCGTGTGTGTGTGTGTGTGTGTGTGTGTGTGTGTGTGTGTGTGTGTGTGTGTGTGTGTGTGTGTGTGCGTGCGTGTGTGTGTGTGTGTGTGTGTGGATGTGCGTGCGTGCGGTGTGCGTGTGTGTGTGCGCATGGCTATGTGTGTATAATAGAAAGGCACAGACAGAAATATGACTTTGAAAGAGAGCAATAGGATGAGAGAGAGAGAAAAAAAACCTTGACGGGAGTAAAAGAAGACCCGTCCTAGAAGATCTAAAGTCATACTTTTTGGGCGCTTGCCATCAGCCTATGGCAAAATGGCCCCCGTGAGTAAAGAGAGAGAAAGAGAGAGAGAATGAAAGGAGATGGACATTGTGTATGTATTTTCTGCAAGACAGGTTTGTGCCTATCAAGGCCATCTGGTTCTAATAGAACATCAATTGATGTGAACAGGAACAGAGACCAATTTGTTTTCTCACCAGGGGGCTGGAGGGAGGGAGGGAGGGAGGGAGGCTGGTTGGTGAAAACCCCTCCTCTCTTCTCCCTCTTTCCATCTCTCTTTCTCACACACAGACAAACACACGGAAAGAGATACACGTGCACACAAAGACGCGCGCAGACAAACACTCCTCTGTCTTCCTACTTCAGATGAAGTAGGCACCGCATTGGCCAGGTGACCATGTCACGTCACTGGAAAGGCCCAAGGCTATCTCTCTCTGTGCTTGTGTGTGCGTTTAGCGAGAAGGAAGAATCTTCCCATTGTGTCTCATTGACAAGGTTCATTTACAGTAAATACCTATAGACGTTACCCCTTGGCAGCGTTATCAGAAACCACAGCATTTCTGTGTTACTAGAGGATTTTAGCGTTGCAGATAAATAATTGGACTGTATTAGTGATGATAGATACTTGGATAGCTCACAACTTCCTCCAGCTAAATCATGACAAGACCAAGGTACTTATTGTTGGAGCCAAAGCACAGCGAGAGAATCTAGCCGCACATTTTAATTCACGGGCAATAAAGATAAAACACCAGGTAAAAAACCTTGGTGATTTTTTAGATTCTGAACTCAGTTTTGTATCACACATTAGGAATGTGACCAAAATAGCTTTTCAGCACCTGAGGAACATTGCCAAGGTGCGGCTGTTTCTCCCTCAGGCTGATACAGAGAGGCTCACCCATGATTTTATTATAAGTAGGCTTGACTATTGTAATGCTCACCTGTCTGCTCTATCCAGGAAAGCCATTGGTCAACTGGAAAACATACAGAATGCTGCAACACGGGTATTGACCAAGACCAGATGGAGAGAACACATTACATCGGTTTTAAGGTCTCTGCACTCACCTGTCTGCTGTGAGTTTTAGAATTTATTTTAAGAATCTTCAATTGGTTTGTAAATCAATCCACGATTGTGCACCCCAATACATTTCAGACATGCTTTTAAGTTCTGTACCCAGTAGGTCCCTCAGGTCCTCTGGCCTTTTAACTATCCCGAAGCCTAGGACCAAGAGGTATGGAGAGGCAGCCTTTACTCATTATGCCCCCAGCCTCTGGAATACCCTGCCAGAGAACCTGAGGCAGGCCGAAACTGTGGACATATTTAAAAGAGATCTTTAAAACATCTGTTTAGCTTTACTTTTCCTTAAGGTGCTTTTTAGTTGTTCAGTTTTTGTCATTCTTTAGTTTTTTATCTTATGTTTGTAGTTTAGTAAATATTTCAGCTTTAATTTCATTGTTTTTGTTAATTTTTCCTGTAAAAAACATTATTGTGATGCATTCCATGTCTGAAATGTGCTGTATAAATAAGTCTATGTGTGTGTGTGTGTGTGTGTGTGTGTGTGTGTGTGTGTGTGTGTGTGTGTGTGTGTGTGTGTGTGTGTGTGTGTGTGTGTGTGTGTGTGTGTGTGTGTGTGTGTGTATTGACTGGGGGGCTGGCTGGCATTATAGAGGGGGTTGAGTAGAGGGGGAGTCCAAACAGCCAGATTGGGCCAGCTGGCAGGATCAATCCTTTGTACAGCCCAGCATCTCATAATGTCTGCTCAGTTTACAAATAAACATGGCAGGCCCAGAATTGGGCCACCATTAAAGGGATGGGTCAGTCACTGTGATTGGTTCTGCATTTAATCAGACTGCCTCTGATTTGTGGAATTTACCCACGCTAACCCTAGCTTTATATCCACATCCTTGTTCAACCCTAACCCTAACCCTAGCCTCAACCCTGACCCTACCCCTAACTCTAAACCTAGATTCATGTCCACATCCTGGTTCAAGCCTAACCCAACCTCTAACCCTAGATTCATGTCCACATCCCGGTTCAATCCTAACTCTACCCCCAACCTTAACCCTAGCTTCATGTCTACATCCTGGTTCAACCCTAACCCTACCTCTAACCCTAGATTCATGTCCACATCCCGGTTCAATCCTAACTCTACCCCTAACCCTAACCCTAGCTTCATGTCCACATCCTGGTTCAACCCTAAACCCTAGCTTCATGTCCACATCCTGGCTCAACCCTAACCCTACCTCTAACCCTAGCTTCATGTCTACATCCTGGTTCAACCCTAACCCTAGCTTTATGTCCACATCCTGGTTCAACCCTAACCCTGGCTTCATGTCCACATCCTGGTTCAACCCTAACCCTAGCTTCATGTCCACATCCTGGTTCAACCCTAACCCTAGCTTAATGTCCACATCCTGGTTCAACACTAACCCTAGCTTAATGTCCACATCCTATTTCAACACTAACCCTAGCTTAATGTCCACATCCCGGTTCAATCCTAACTCTACCCCTAACCCTAACCCTAGCTTCATGTCCACATCCTGGTTCAACCCTAAACCCTAGCTTCATGTCCACATCCTGGCTCAACCCTAACCCTACCTCTAACCCTAGCTTCATGTCTACATCCTGGTTCAACCCTAACCCTAGCTTTATGTCCACATCCTGGTTCAACCCTAACCCTGGCTTCATGTCCACATCCTGGTTCAACCCTAACCCTAGCTTCATGTCCACATCCTGGTTCAACCCTAACCCTAGCTTAATGTCCACATCCTGGTTCAACACTAACCCTAGCTTAATGTCCACATCCTATTTCAACACTAACCCTAGCTTAATGTCCACATCCCGGTTCAACGCTAACCCTAGCTTAATGTCCACATCCTGGTTCAACACTAACCCTAGCTTAATGTCCACATCCCGGTTCAACACTAACCCTAGCTTAATGTCCACATCCCGGTTCAACACTAACCCTAGCTTAATGTCCACATCCTTGTTCAACGCTAACCCTAGCTTAATGTCCACATCCTGGTTCAACGCTAACCCTAGCTTAATGTCCACATCCCGGTTCAACGCTAACCCTTACATACTATACTGTTTCAATGGTGTTTTTGGCTGATTCCACTTCTGATTCCGTCCCTGTGGCTCAGTTGGTAGAGCATTGCACTTTCAACGCCAGGGTTGTGGGTTCGATTCCCACAGGGGACCAGTGCGGAAGAAGTATGAACATTTATGAACTCACTACTAGTTTCTAAATGACGTAAATGTAAACACTATCACCTTTTGAATCCCTAATTTTTTAAGATAAATAATAGCTGCCTCGTTGCATAAATCCCTCTCTCCCGCCCTTCCACCACCCCTCCTTCCCTCCCCCCTCCCTCCTGGCCCTGGGAGCTACTTTGTCTTAATTACCTCAGGAGGAGCAGTTGGCCCCTGAAGCAATCATCTTTGTTTGTTAAAACAGCCGTTATCTGCCTCAGTAAGGTCCATAAATAAAACATGGCCAGATTACAATGCCATGTTTCTGAGGACTACAGGACCCCAGTTTGCAGCTACTGATCACAACACAAGCAACAACAACATCCTCCCTGAACACAGCACAGCAGAACACAGTACTGGCCCTAACACAGAGAGAACAGAGAGGATAGGAGAGGGGGAGAAGAGACCCTCTCTCTGTCCTTCGACCTATCTCTTTTGTACATTTTTGTCCCTCCCTCTCACTGCTTTCTATTTTGCCCTTCTAACTCCCTTCTTCTCTGCCCCCCACCCCTCTCTATCCCCCTGATCCAGAGGGGTTGGGTTAAACGCAGAAGACACGTTTCGGTCGAATGCATTCAGTTGTGCAACTGACTAGGTATCCCCTTTCCTTTCCCTTCCATCTCACCTCTTCCCGTGACCCCTCTCTCCCTCCCTGATATCTCACATCGCCTTTGTGTTGGTAGGACCTGTCGTGGCTGAGTGATCTAGCGTGTGCAGATTATAAATTCCCATATATGTAAATAACCTCTTCCTCTGTTTCAAGGTGGGACGTCAGTCCCACTGTCATTTGTTTATTTTATTACTACCGACGGGGAACCCGCCGCCTGTCGCACAGCCTATAGTGAGGGAAGGATGGAGGGAGAGGGGGAGGGGAGGGGAGAACGGGTGGCATGGAGGGTTGGGGAGTAGGGGGTGGAAGACAGGGGGGAGGGGTGAGGTAAAGGATAGTGAAAGTGAGTGAGATAGAGAAAGGAGTGAGTAAGAAAAGGGTAGCAAAGAGAGGGAATTAGGGAAAGAAGGAGAAAGAGAGGGGGATAATGGTGTCAGAGTAAGAAAAGGGGGGGGCAATAAATAAGGAGTGTTCTATAGGAAGTCGAGTCACTATAGAGTTGCCATGGCTGTTGCGTTATATGTCTCTGTAGTAGTAACCAGCAGGAGTCCATCCAGGCATATGCTGGACATATGGACCCTGCTCCAGCCTGCTACTGTGTATGCATCTGCTACAGGACAGCCAGCATGGCTGATACAGGGGCCAGATACAGTGAGCTGGCTGCGGCCTAGACTGCCTCTGCTGCATACAGATACATAGGATGCGTCCCAAATGGAACCCTACTCCCTACATACTGTACTGCTCTTGACCAGAGCCCTATGGCCCCTGGTTAAAAGTAGTGCACTGTAAGGGAATATGGTGTGTTTTGGGACACTAGACCAAACTCACTTCACACTAACTATTTGCTCTGCATTGGATAGGTTTATCTTCACACAGTAAAAAAAAAATAGCATATGGTTACCTAATATTGTAGTTATCACATTATTAAATATAGTTATTACATTTTAATAACTTAAGACAGGGATTTTCAAATTGTAAAAAAAAAAATCTCTGTTTTTATGAATATTTTTAGTAAGAACAGAATAAACTCATTTTAAGATCCATACCTGTAGTAGAAAAGAGGAGATTATCTTCTTTCTTATGATGTCAACTCTCTTTTTTTAACTCCTAAAGCAAATTACACTCACTGGAGCTAATGACACTTTCTGGAGTATCTGTCATAGGCTTTTGAAAAGCATCCGCTAGCAGTCAATATGCGACATAATGCTTAAGGCCTTGCGGCCGCTAGGGAGCCCGAGACCCCCCAAAAATGAATCATGTTTTCCTATTGTTATGTCAGACACTGACAGTCACTCAGTTAGCCCATGTTGGCGAACATGTTTTAGACAGCTGGATAGACTTACTTACCTAGCAATCTAAACCTTGTAGTAATCATGGCTGAATTAGCATACTGACCGGGCACACAGGGCACGTGCCCAGGGGCTCTGACCTCCAGGGGGGCCCCATTGATTTTGTTAGTCCCTCTGACTCAGATATCATACGAAGTCATGGCAAAGTGTGTAGAATTGCAGTAAAATAGTTTTTTACATTTTTTTATCACAATTTACTTTCTCCTTACTAGTCTACATTTTTTTGGTGATGGTTGTCCGTCACTAGGTCGCTGTTTTGCCCTGGCAGGGGGTCCCTGTGGAAGAAAGTTGGAGACGTAAGACATGAAAACAAATAGCAGATGGTTTATGAGAGGAGTTCCATTTGAAATGGACACAGAGTGGTTATACAATTATTTGTCAAATGTACAAAAACACAAAATTCAAGAGGCTAAATAGCTTCAATTACAGCACGTGTTGTCAAATTGACCGTAGCCTCTTTTTGAAAGTGTAAACAAAGAGCAAAGATAATCATGAAGGGAGGAAGTGAGCGACGGCGATGGACATCCACAACCAGGTCATTTGTCTACACTCATAGAAAAAAGGGTTCCAAGAGGGTTATTCGGCTGTCCCCATAGGATAACCCTTTTTGGTTCCAGGTAGAACCCTTTTTGGTTCTAGGTAGAACCCTTTTGGTTCCATATAGAACTACCTGTGAAAAGGGTTGTACATGGAACCCAAAGGGGTTCTTTCTACCTGGAAACATAAAGAGACTAAAAAGAGACGAAAAGAGACTAAAAAGAGACGAAAAACCCTTTAACGTTCTAGATAGCGCCTTTTTACTGAGTGTAATGATATACTGTAATAAAATGAAGTATGAGAGAAGACTAAAGCGAATCCACAGGAAGCTGGGAGATAATGACGCTGATACTCTCTCTCTCTCTCTCTCTCTCTCTCTCTCTCTCTCTCTCTCTCTCTCTCTCTCTCTCTCTCTCTCTCTCTCTCTCTCTCTCTCTCTCTCTCTCTCTCTCTCTCTCTCTCTCTCTCTCTGCCTATAATCTCCTTTTTACTCTAACCTCCTCTCTATTTAAAAAGAGAATCGCCTTCAGTGGTCAGATTCTGATCCAATCTGCTGACTTTAATGTAAGCAGATTCACAATCAGAAAATGGAGGAGGAGGAGGAATCCAATCAAACGGAGGGGAGGGGGTAGGGGAGAGGAGGGGAGGGAGGCGCAGGGGAGAGGATGTGGGGGGAGAGAGGAGGCGCAACCATCTAGGTCAGTTTGGAGAATGACTGCTACAGGCGATAAGATTAGAGCAGGGAGAGAACGGAGAGGGATGCTACGCCTTTCACTGTGAGACGCAGTCAGAGACGCACAACTAAATCACCCAACACTGAATAGAACGCCGCTGAACACTTTCGCCTCTCCGCTTCTCTCTTTTCTCTTACAGACATGCTAATGCTTATTCTTATCCCACCTTCCTCCTCCCTCCCTTTTCGGCACGTCTATTGCTTTTTTCTTTTCGTTTTTACTACATGATGCCAAAAACAGAGTAGGGGGGGGGCATATTTGCATCAACACAACACTGGGTGATTTAGAATGAATAAAACTTTATTTTCCTCTTCCCCTCCCTCGCCCCTTCATCTCTTCTCTTAGCGTCCCAATTCGCCTCCCCCTTCTCTTCTACCCCCTCCCCCCACCCCCACGCCACCTCCTCCACCACCCCCACCGCCCCAACACTTTCCTCCTTCCTCTTTCCCCATTTCTAAAGCTTAACTTCATTGTCTCAGACCTTCTTTCTTTCATCTTAAGACAAAGATTTATGTAAATCTTTGGGCCCGGCGTTAATGCGAGGCACCGTGTGAGAAATAGCATCCCTAAATCGCCGTATTGTTGTTGGAAATGACAAGGCTGCCTGCTAATCCCACAATGCGATCATCCAAATGTGTCATAATGCTGTGTGTAGGCAGGCGAATCTGAATATGAAAAAGACGCCGGCACGCACCTCTCCCCTGCTACATGCGCCTAGCTCCCTTCATTCCTTTACTTCTACGCAGACATACTTTCTCTTCTTTTTCACGAAAAGACCCCCCCCTGCCCCTCCCCCTAAGAGAAAGAAGAAACAGGATGTGGTAAAAATGTGAAGTTTGACTGACTCGAACTGTGCTTTGTAAGTTGGTTGCGGCGGGAATCGTGTTAGACGTTGGTTCTCCTCTCTTTTTCCTTGTTTGCGGCCGAACAGTGCGAGGTTCGATTTGGGAAAATAAAGGAATGTGTCTCTGTAATTGGCTCTGTCCCAAATGGCGCCCTCTTCCCTCCATAGTGCTTAACTTTTGACCAGGGTCTTTTGGCCAGACACACAATTGTCTCAGTGGGTGTAAGTAGAAGAGGAGATCAATTGATCTGGTTCTTTGTTTTCCGATGTGTCTTTATTTCTAAACAATCGGATGATGCTTTTTGTAATATAATTACACTCATACAATGACACGGGCACAATGAAACGTTTCGACGTTTGAAATTGAGTCATTTCCTTGTGCCTACTGTACCACTGTATGTTATTCATTGGACAGTGTGAGAGGTGGGTAGGTCGCGTGAATGAGTTGTGTTCAATAGTCACATCTGATCAGCCCTCAATGCAACGGGTCAAATGGCAACGATAACGCTCTCCACATTTCAGGAATTCTCTCAATAAAATGTTGAGTCGTCTTGCCGTCATTTGACATGCTTCTGAAACTGTCAGAGAGAACGCGAGAGAGGGAGAGAGAGACAGAGGCACGCACGCACACACACGCACGCACACACACGCACGCACACGCGCACACACACACACACACACACACACACACACACAAGGAATAGGGAGTGATACCACTACTGCTTTTGGAAATACCCATGAAACAGGCATGCCAATCAATTGGACAAGGACAAGAGTGGTGAATTATAATGTTAATAATTACCACAGAAGTCTGGGGACTCCTCTGATTCGCCATGACACCCTCATTCAAACACGCTCCACAGAGACAAACTTGTTCTTTTACCATAATTAACTACAGCCACGTCTCCCTCCTTTGTTTCTTTCTTCCTTCACCCTCTTCCCCCTTATCCCTGGCCTTCCCTCTAGGTGTCTGACACCGACACCATCCTCCCACACCTCCTTATCTCCGTCTGCTCAATCCCTCGCACCATCCCTCCTTTCGTTCTCTCCATCTCCGCCCCTCATTCTAGTGCCATCAGAGCAGTCCCCCTGTGGGAGGTTTTGTCAGAGAGAATAGCTATGTTGCTCTTGAAGCCTTAAGACCTTACTGTACCTGTCAACACTGTGACTTTACGCTGACGACCTACCGGGGCTTAAGTCATTTGAAGTTGCCTTCTAATGAGTGGAGGAGAGAGGGAGAGGGAGAGAGACAGAGAGAGAGAGAGACTGAGAGAGAAGGGGGAGGCCTGCCCACCACGAAAGGCAGGCAGAGAGAAGAGGAAAAGCAGAAATAATTCCTCTATACCTTCTCCATAACCTAGGGATGTGTGTGTGTGTGTCGGCTGTTTTAATACCAACAGTAGTTTTCGGTAATGAAAATAACCAGGCTGGTTATTATGAGGGAGATGTTGCTGCTCCGTACTAAAGAGACATCCACATCCCACATTTATATCAGGATGTCTATAGTTTTACCCGAGCACACAATTCTTCTTCAAGAAAATTACCCTTTCTAGTTTGACAGTTTAGTCTGGCCTGTGTTTATTGAGCCGCGACCCTGTGTGCCTCAGTCAGTCCACTCTACTGCCAGGATATGTCTGTCTGAAAGGATGGGATACGCCCAGACAAATCTTCTGTTCCGTTTGTGTCAGTGTGCCTGTCTGCTTCTATCTTTAGTATGGTAAGTAATGCTCTGTACCATTTTAGAGAGGAAAACTTTTAAATCAAATTTTTATTTATAAGTGATTATTGTCTGTCTTTCTCCACTGCATTTCCCGTCTCGCATTCCTTCAACCCCCCTCTCTCTCTC
>NC_056439.1:21279583-21314583 GCF_018296145.1 Oncorhynchus tshawytscha
AGTGATTTTGATTGAAAATACTAAAATCAGTGCGATGGTATTTGATTTATTTTAACGCACATAGGATTTCAGGTGAGGAGGGAACGTGTGAAGTGTTATTTTGTAAGGGCCAAATCAAATCTGTATCGCTGAAGAGCCGCATTAAAACGCAAAGGTCACTTCCAGTTGAGCCGGCTTGCGCAGCATTTACAGTGAATGCAGTCTCTGTGAACGCGGGAACATTGCCTTTACATTTCAATCGAGCTATAACGCAGATCTGCCTCCACACGGATTGAATCCAGTCCCAAATTGAATGTCCGATTTCTTCATTTCAATGTATACTATTTCCATTTCTAAATTGCAGAAGTTGCATTACTTATTAAGAGAGAGAGATAGAGATAGAGAGAGAGAGTGTGTGTGTGTGTGTGTGTGTGTGTGTGTGTGTGTGTGTGTGTGTGTGTGTGTGTGTGTGTGTGTGTGTGTGTGTGTGTGTGTGTGTGTGTGTGTGTTGCATAATGTGGTGAACATACACATTCCTAATGTGTTTCAAATAAACAGAGTAGAGACAGGCCATGTGGTGTCTGAATATCATGTTTACTGTAACGAACCAATGGCATTGGACTCATCAGGCCTGAGAACGACGGAACGCTGTCCTCACCTCAGTGACATCATAGACAACACAGCCAATCGCAGCCTAAAGAATCAGTTAACGTATTTAAATAAATTGACATCACACACAGCATAACATCCCTAGTCAACGCCTCCAGCCCTCCCCCTGTATGTCCCCGATCCGGACATTACTACATATCAAAAAATGACAGATTTTTCCACGTCCTCAACCCAACCCTGTATTATTCTTTAAATACAAACATGAGAAACATTTCTAAAAGGAAATAGTCAAATTATGGAATGTGAAACCTAAAGAGTGAACAGCAGCAAAGCGTCATTTCATAATCAGGACCTTCGTAACTAACGTCAACTCTGTCTCTCTGGTAGAGGGGCTAATCTGCATAGCCTATTAGACCTGAACCTCTGTGAAGGAAATCTAACTGAATACACCCACAGACAGGGCAGTGTTCCATGAAGATGTCTTTACACAAAGTGAACACAATCAACAGCATAGCTTAGCTCTGCTTGGTGTTCTGTCTACGGTGCCCATGGGTGGACAAACAGTGCAGCCAACAGGACATAGCTCTTAGCACATATCAAAGCACCAATATTTGAGAGGAAACATAAACATTTCAAAAGATGATAAAGCACAGATATGGGAGCTCTGTGCTGCTAAACAGTTGGAGAACCGTTCTGTACATCTAAGTGAGCAGGTTTCGAATACACACCCTGGTTCTGACTGATTGATAGGTGTCCGTATCGTGGTCAGGTACGGTAGCTACTAACTGCCTGTAGTTATAACTTATGGTTTGAGGCGAATGTAGCTTGTAGCTTTGATCGTATCCAGCCAAGGCTGCTCTGTGTACACTACATGGTTCTGTGAGTCGTATGTGTAGGAGTCGAACTATGGTATCCAGATATATAATGTCCCTGCACTTCATGAGAGACTTTCCTCTGTTTTTCTTCTATATATGTGTGTGTGTGTGTGTGTGTGTGTCTTTTTCTACACGCTATATATGTCCCTTCTCTGACTGAAGGGACAGAGCTGGGACATATCAGAAGAGTTAGCATTTACAGGAAACAAAAAGAGACAAAAAAAAAAGAGCAAAACGTTTGGAATTGTAACAGTTTGTATTTGTGCTCTATTCTTCTCATGCTGAGAAACCTGTGGGGAGGCAGGTCAGGTGCCTGTACAACTGACACACAGGTCACAAAGGTCAAGGGTCAAAGGGTAGCTAGATGACCGCAAAGAGGGGAGGTCACTGCCAGTGCCAGTTGGAACACAAACTATAATAAGAATGAAATAAAAAATGAAAACAAAACATGTCAGGGTAATCATAGAACAATATGTACAACCAATACAATAGTAAACAAAAACATCTACTTGTGTATTTTTGTCGCTAAAAGGATGTCAAACAACCTTTTATTTCCCTTCTGTACAATAAGATTCATTTCAACAATACAAATTCATCAGGGGTTTTTTTGCACTATTTTATCCTGCCAAATGAAAGAAAATATATCGTGGCAGCCTGTGAGTTGTATCTTGAAGTTGCAATGTTGTCCCCCTCCCCCAAATAAGATAATGACATACAGGTACTTAAAGTACCCCTTTTCACAAAGGATGCACATACAAGTTAAAAAATACAAGCTTCTGTAGAACGACAGCAAGTGCCTACACATGTATTTCAAACCAGCCATGAAGAATATCCATTCCAGGAGAAGATCAATAGATACAGATCAGGAATGTCAGTATTTTCCTGCAAAGCAATAACAATGTTCCATAGTTTCTACAAGGGAAACTTCCAGAACGTCCACCCCCCCCCCATCCAAGTTTGTTACAGTTCACTTTTTTTAATTCATTTTTTAAAATTATTATTATTACACCCAAGGCAGAATAAAAGTTACTAAAACTTAAGACTTTTACAGGTACAGTGACAAAAACATTTTAAGAGACCCACAATTTAAATTGGACTGCAAAATAAAAATTTAAAAAACAACATTTTTTTCTATTTTTGTAAAATGCCCAGGCATTCTCCAATATTACAAATACTGGTATACTTTTACAGTAAACAAGAAAAATGTAATATATATTCATATACAGTATATTTATATATACTAAAACCCCGTCACCAAAAAAAAACAATATACACATCGCCACTATGGCATTCAGAGAAACGGTATAAGCAAACTTGAAAAGAAAAATTCTTTTTTTTAAAAACACACATACACACAATTATTATTTGACCCTTGTACTTGTTTCAATACTGTAAACGTATTTTAAGACAGAGTGCACTAAATTATTTTTTGTTTTGTTTCTGCAGTTCCTGATTTTTTTGTCCAGTCTCTTCCTTGACTATTGTGTGGTATAACAATCCACTCTGACCATGTTTCTATCTAGGGACGCAGTCTTGTCCTGAAGTGAAGAATTTGATATATATCTATATATAGGTTTGTGCCTTTATATGTACATATGCATACATATATACACACACAGACACACCAATGTTGTGCTGAGTACTCCTAACCTAAATGCAGCTTTGTTTAATTTTTTTGTTTTTTTAAGTAATCTCTGATATTCTATTGACATTTCATAATCAAATTAGAAACTAAGTTGACGCATAAATTTGATACATTGTTTTCATTATGTTCAATTCCTTTGCTTCACAAAAGTGTTGCATTTGTCTTGAGAGACGGTGAATAGGAAGATCAGTATTCAAGGCACACTCATGTCAAATTGAATGGCAGTACAAAAACTGTCCCAATAAATTAATTTCTCATTTTTATAGTGCCAGCATTGGGAAAGCCACGCCTATAGCAATGCTAGCACTTCAATCTCAACTGATTCCAAACTCTAGAACCCGTTACCCAGGCCGAATAAATCCAGTCAAAGTAATTTCTTGCTCAGAAGCCGTATTTTCAATTTTCTTTTTTTGTGTGTAAAAAAAATCATAAAAATAGACAAATCATAAAGTGCGGGTCATCTGCAAAGAGCTGTTCATGTTTTTCTATTTCTTCTCAATGACATGTTTTTACCTCAATTCTAAAAATAAAAAAAATAAAAATACTTGGATGTCAAAGGTCAACTTGAGGGGGATCGGAACAGGGGGGTAGGACGGGGGTACATTATTCAAAATAACAGGGAGTGGTGATTTGGGCAAAGGTTGGTGCTTGCTGAAGACCGAAAAATCTTTCCTAAAAAGCTCACTCAGCTGTGCATTCTGTGTGTGTCAGAGTTGCTACTTCTCTCAGAATGCGTTCAACTACACATCACAGGGAGCCCTGAATGAGGAAAGAAAGAAAAAATAGTCTTACTGTTTGGGCACACGCTCAACAGACTTCTACAGACACTGTATGTATCTAGAACTGTGCAATTTACTGGTCTGCATATCACTAAGTAACTGCCACTGGTTCTGTCTCACAGGGGACTTAACCATTTTTAGCCAGAAGAAAAAGTCAACATCATAAACATTTTGACTATGGCACACTATACAATCAGAGTTTTTACTATACAGTATAAATTCATTTTCAAAACGATTGCTAGATATTTCTAGAAAAAAATGCATAGGGCTGTTTTCAAGTGATATCATAAACATTGTCACTGAATGTAATAGTTATTAACAATAATATTTCAATCCATTTTATGTCATTCTAATCCGCCACGGCTGTGACCACCACTACCCAGCCCCTTCCTAAACTGAACAATGCAGTAGATGACATATGGACTTGATTACAAAAAAAATGATTACCAAGAGTAACATTAAATATGAATGGTGATCAAAACAGGGGAAAAGAGGACATTTAAAAGATACAGCGTCCCTGAAGTACGCATCTACCGTAATGCAGTTTGAAATGGCTGACCAGGTACTGCAGCCTGACTGAGACTGAGGGTGATGAGACTCTCTGTGATGCTACTCTGTGCTGAGTGTCCGACAGGGAGTTAGTGATAGTACTGGGAGTTTTAATAGTCAGCTGGCAGAGGAGTGAGAGGGAGTGAGTATCAGAGACAAGGGACAGGGGGATTGGGGGAGGGTGTAATCGGTAGGCATGGGCAAGTGTGTTCAACTCATCCACGGAATGGTAATGAAGGGGGGGGGGTGGGTGAATGGGAAAATAAAGGAGAGGAAAGAGGCCCTATAGCTCACCCTAAGATCTCCCTGCTCTCTCTCGTTATAAAGCTGCGCAGTTTAGCCCGACGGTTTAGCCATCCTACAACTGTGTGATAAAAGATTTTACAAAAACAAAAACAAAAAAAACCATCAGTACTTGCATTGTCATAGCAGGTATGTTGTGCTTAGGATGAGTTATGGTGAGTTTAGGACAGGCTTGTTTAGATGTAAACAGTGTGAGAGAACTGTGAGGGGCTTCTTCTTTAGGAATAAATAAGCAGTTGCTCTGTTTTTCTAGCGTGTTTCAGTCCGGGTTGGTACTAGGTACCGCTAAGCAGCTGCCTTTGTGATAACCGGTTTATTTTTCTTCCTTCTTTTTTAATAAATGTATTTACTTGGGAAGAGGCAGGGTTTGTGAACCTCGGTGTTCTCTTTAGGTTTTACCGTCATAATTGACAATCAGTGCTACATATCTAATTAGATTGACATGTTTTAAAGTCAGTTCGCGCCACAACGCCAAAGGATTGTTGTCCGCGTGCGTATATCCTGTCGTGTAATATAACAAACAAAAAATAGCTTTCTCAGTTATGCTTTCTAAAAATTAAAAGATTCAATTTGGCTTCTCTTCAAGAAATTACACGTGTAGCTTTAAATATACAATTTCCTATGAGCAGCGGCCTAAAGAGTATTCAAATGTTTGGGTTTTTTGTCTGCAAAAAAATCTCAGGATA
Organism: Oncorhynchus tshawytscha; assembly: GCF_018296145.1. Classification (NCBI taxonomy): domain Eukaryota; kingdom Metazoa; phylum Chordata; class Actinopteri; order Salmoniformes; family Salmonidae; genus Oncorhynchus; species Oncorhynchus tshawytscha. Next base: position 21,285,009 of record NC_056439.1, read on the forward strand.
TCCTCTGGGTTGAAAAATAATACAAATCAAATCCCAGCAATTAAAATAAAAAGTCAAACAAATTTAAAATGACTAAATAAAAACGTACCTGCACATGCCAAAATATTACAAAATCCAATAAATACAGAAATTATTGCACAGTTAAAGGCTCCACATATGTTATCATTTAATTCAGCCTCTGACCGACCGTTAAAAATGATCTTTAGCCAAATGAGGCAGTTTAGATCGGCTTCAATTGGTGCTGTTAATATCTGTTTGTTTGTTTAATTGTTTTTCTCGGTTGGCAGTTTCTCAGGCAAAAACATAAAATTAACCCAAAATTCGATATTTAAGAAAAAGAGTATCCAGCTACCCCTTTTTGTATTTTTTGTTTTTTAAATATATAAGTCAATGTGTGGCGAAAGAGGCAAAATAGGAAAATCTGGCTTAGCTTCTCTCGGCTTGCTCAATTTTGACCTCGTTGGTCATCAAATGTTCCCCGTGCCACTTTTTCATGTGTTTCTCGAGAGTGCTGTACACGCTGAAGGGCATTTGGCAAATGTCACAGCGGTACACTTCCTTACCCATCTGCCCGTGGGTCTTCATGTGGCGGGTGAGCTTGGAGCTCTGGGCGCAGGCGTAGTTGCACAGCTCGCACTTGTAGGGCCTCTCTCCCGTGTGGCTGCGTCGGTGCACTGTCAGGTTGCTGCAGTTCTTGAACACCTTGCCGCAGTACTCGCAGGTGTCGCTCCGTCGGCTCTCCTTGGAGCTGGGCCGGCCAGGTCCCGGGCCCCCCAAGTGAGGAGTGCTGCCCCCGCTGGCTGTGCCGCTGCGCCCCGACAGGCCGCCATCCAGGAGGTCCCCGGGAGGCGTGGAGAAACGCAGGCTGCCGTTCTCAGACGAGTGCTCAGAGGAGGTGCCAAAGGGAGATTGTCTGGAGTGGGTAAAGCCCAGGAAAGGGTCTTTGATGAAATGTCGTGAGGCGGCGTATCCCACCAGCCACTGGGAGTAGACGTTCTCGGAGGGGATGAGGGGCGCCGGGGGCATTTCCAGGTCCTTCTCAATCTTGATCCTCTTGTTGGAGGAGTTGGACAAGCAGGGGCTGGTGATGGGAGTGGGTTTGCGGGGGAACAGGCCTGAGAAAGAGTCGCCGGAGCCACAGTTCCTGCCGTTGACCGTGGGCTTCTGGTGGTCCCTTTCCATCTGGTGGTGATGGTGCTCCCTCTCCATCTCTCCCACCACAGAGTCCTCATCCCCAGTGTCCCGCTGCCCGTCGGACCCCCTCTTGGAGAAGAGCATCCGATTTTTACGATTGTCGACTATCAAGTTATTGTACTGCTGTATAGTGCTCAGGCCCACGCTCTCCACCATCTTGCCCAGAGAGAGGGCATTCTTCTCGTCTGATGGCAGCTTGGAGCCGTTCTCACGGTTACGGTAGAACTCCATGTTGTCCATGCTGAAGTTTGACTCCGGCCTGCTCTCGTTCTCCGGCTCCTCTTCCTCCTCCTCCTCTTCCTCCTCTTCGCCCTCACCCCTGAAGTCTCCATCTCGGTTCTTCATGCCCTCTCCTGTCACGTCGCTGGTGCCCGGCTCCGGTGAGCTGGTGGTGGAGAGCCCGTCGTCAGACCGTCCTGTCATGGAACCAGACTTATGCATGTGTGTTTTCATGTGTCTCTTCAGCTTGCTGGCCTGGGAGCAGGCATGGTCACACAGCTGACACTTATAGGGCTTCTCCCCGGTGTGGCTCCGCCGGTGGACTACCAGGTTACTCTGGAACTTGAAGGTCTTCCCACAGAACTCGCATGACTTGCTCTTGGCCTGCGTTTGGGGCGGGGTGGTGCTGTTGGGGGGCATGGGCGGCAGGGGCGGGGTGCTGAGAAAGGGAGACTTTGGGCTGGGCTGGAAGGGGTTGGGGTTGAGCAGGCGGTGCATGGGGTTGACCCGGCTGGGCGACAGAGGAGGGGTGGCCACGTTGTTGTTCCCTGCCAGCTGCCGGAGCCGCCTGGAGAAGTCCATGGACTGGGATTCGATGGCCATCGGCGTTAGCCGCATCACCCTCTCGAAGGCACTGGGGTGCTGGGAGATGAGCCCCATTTCTTCGGCACTAAGGCGTTCCAGCCGGTGGGGGTCCAGGTGGTGGCGGGGTGGGGGGCTGACGAAGGGAGGTGTGTTGGGGAGGCCTCCGCGGTTCTCCATGAAGCCTGGAGGGGGCTCTCGGAGCATGGGCCCGGTCATCCTCAGCAGGTGGAAGGGGTTGCTCTCTCCCAGGAAATTGGTGAGGGGAGACTGGGGGATGGAGTCCTGGCCCATGGGGGGGCCGGGGATGGTGATGCGGGGGGTGAGCGATGCGCTGGAGGGGTTGGATTCCAGGTAGATGCGGATGCCGTGGGTGTTCTGGGCGTGCTGTAGAAGGAACCAGGCGCTGGGGAAGTGCTGCTTACACGTGGTGCAGATGTAGCTTGAAGGCTCATCCCTTCCTCCTGCAACACAGGAGAAACACACACCAGAAAGGAAAATGATTAAAACATATTTTACAATTCATTAAATGGCAGTGACTTTACATCTATCTGAGGAGTTTTATTTAGATTTGTGTATAAAGGTATTTGGAAGTCAGTAAAAATCAAGCGTCACGTCATCATGATGGCGCAAAATGCATCCTCATGACGATCTGGCAAGTGACACTTTGCTTCTTGAAAGTCCAACATCCTGAAAACGTAAACGCTAACATGCAAAACATTTTGGGCACCGCATCAACAGCGGACCAATTGGACTAATGTTTTTGAGTGGTGTTCTCCTTGAAATGGATGTGTGGTGAGTGTGTTTGTATTTCAGACGCCGTAGCTCCTTACAAAAAGCATATTGCACATGAGGAGAACAGCACGACAGAGTAAAACAGTTCAAGCACAAGTGGATGTCTGACAGCTGCAGGACGGAGGAAAGTCACCGCTGAGAAACGTGGCCATCACCCGGTCACGTGTTCATTTATACAAAGAGTGGAACTTTGCAGAGAAAGAACTGTCGGACACACTTTTGTTATCCGCATCATATTTGCCTAATACCTCTAGTGGTGGAAACATCATGTTGTCACATAAATGGGACGCACTTATCAGGCGTTTGACAAGTGCATTACCATAGTGACTGTGGATTGGACTGCCGAGGTGGGAACACTGTATCCACCGGTTTAAGTGCTCTTTAATCTCTCCTCCTTACAAATCGTTGAATTATTACACCATGCAAGTGCACGTGTGCACGTTTTTGTCTCTGTGTGTGTGTGTGTGTGTGTGTGTGTGTGTGTGTGTGTGTGTGTGTATGTGCGTGTGTGTCTTTAAAACCCATGAAGTCCCCCAAGCAGAGGGACTTTAATCGTCACGGAGACAAGAGACGCCAAAGTAATATGGCTCTATAGTAGGAAAGTACAACTTAAAGTGTGATTTAAGGAACTCTTATCACTTTCCAACCAATAAAGGCACAGTGCCGCGAGGGAACAAATAAAAGAAAAAAGGAGGAAAAGGGAGGAAAAGGGAGGAAAAGGGAGGAAAAGGGAGGAAAAGGGAGGAAAAGGGAGGAAAAGGGAAGAAAAGGGAAGGGAGGAAACTAAACACTAATATGGTGGTGCATCAAGACAAACCACTGCTAATAGAGGGAGAATACGGATGGAGAGATTGAAACAAATGTTTACTGGTTTTGGGGTTGTAATTTTGGTATTAAAGTCATTGGTATTTAACTGACATCCACAGGGTGCTTTGTGTCATTCTAGATGCAAATTGAAGAACTCATGGCAGATGATACTTCACAGCTTTTGAGGAAAATCTTGGGTGATGTTTTCCATGTTTCTATTGTGACCTCAATGGGAATTCCAGCATAAATAAAGGATCAAATAAAAGAAATCCCAAGAGTGGTATAACTTCTTTCGCCGTGTCTGTTGCTCAACATCGCAAAGGGAGAGTCACTAAATGGAATAACTCTCCACACACATTAAGACGAGGGCTCAAATATTGACTCTGTCATCATTGACTTTATAGTACAACTAAGGCCTCCCTGGTTCACTGTCCTGAACATGTGAAAATATGCCCTGGGTCCATTCCACCCACACAAATTCAGGATGAAAATGTGACAATTCCTCCAGCACAGACAGACATCCATCTATCAAAGCACATATCTTAGGAACTAAACCCAAAAGCTGCTTTGTCCTGATTCCCTTAGTGATTCCTCTAAGATCAATAGGGATTGGAAAGTGTAAACAGAGCTTTGGCTGTGATTAAACCAATACTGTTGGAGTAGAGAGAGCGAGTGAGAGAGTGAGAGTGAGAGAGAGAGAGAGAAAGAGAAAGATGAGGAGAGAGAGAGAGAGGAGGAAAGAGAGAGCAAAAGATGAGGAGAGAGAGAGAGAGGAGGAGAGAGAGAGAGAGAGAGAGAGAGAGGAGGAAAGAGAGAGAGAGAGAGAGAGAGAGGAGAGAGAGAGAGAGAGAGAGAGAGAGAGAGAGAGGAGGAGAGAGAGAGAGAGAGAGAGAGAGAGAGGAGGAAAGAGAGAGAGAGAGAGATGGGGGGGGGGGGTGTTCTAGGCCTGGTGCTCGGCATAGCTCTCTACCTTTAACCAGCATGACTAATTGAAGGCCCAGCCTCTGAGTTACACAAGCAGTTTGGTAATGCAAAGGGGACTCGTTACTGTGGGGACTCGTTACCGCAGCGACACAAACAAGCAGAATATCCAGCCAGTACAGTGGAGACGGATGCTAAACACAGGGCGCCACACTCCTAGGGGATTGGGGGAAAACACATGTATGAAGTGGGAAATGGTAATTGTGCTCTTGGAAATTAGTTTCATTTATTAAATGAAAGCTTTCTGTTTTGACCTAATGCGCCAAGTTCAGAATACAGAGGAAAACATATGCTGCTGTAATTGTTTCGGGTTTTGATTCAGAGGTTAGTGCCTGAGTGTATGTACACGAGGTGTGAAATACTCCACTCACAAAGGATCGAGAAACATATTTCCCAGATCAAACACGCCATTTGAGTGGCCAGAGTGTCCCACTGTTCTACAATGTAGTGTGTCAAATGAGTTTAGCCTGTCATTGGTCCACAGGGTAGAGAGCTGCAGAGAAAGGATAGTGAACACGGCGACACAATGCAGATGTAACAGGGATGTCCGACCCAGAATACAAAGTCAATTCAGGTCACAGACATGTGAATCCGTCTTGTTGTTATTTGAATAAAATAATCTAACAAAAATGTTATAGGGCTGCTTATGATGAAAACATTTTTTTGGGTTGAAAACAAAGGATGAAAACATTTATGCAAAATTGCGAATCGTGTGCATTTAGAATGCACATCCGTTAAGAAAAACTCACATGGCTATATTTGATTTCAGTGCTACAGACCAAAGGAAATCTTCAAAAGTGTACGATACACAGAACTACTTGTTTTCTACATTATGTCTGAAAATGTCGTAAAACGTATACTACACTGTAACCTTCACGTTCATATAAAACAATTTTACAATTTTACTATTTTTTCCCCCCTTTAACACTAAGATTTGCATCCTATCAATTATCGTCATCTGCGTGTCAGCTCAAAGAATGGCTCAATCAATCTGTCTGGACAGAAAACTTTTAAACCTGCCATGTCTCCTAGCACTTAGAGGAATGCTGCATTGAAAAGGTCTGAGTGTGAAAGCGTTTTCCCTGCTATACGTGGAGCTGTGTGGGGAAGTTATGATATGTTAATGGCTGGCTGTCTGTCTGTCTGACGTGTGTGTGTGTGTGTGTGTGTGTGTGTGTGTGTGTGTGTGTGTGTGTGTGTGTGTGTGTGTGTGTGTGTGTGTGTGTGTGTGTGTGTGTGTGTTACTGTATGTGTGTGTGTGTGTCTGATGTGTGTTAAGGAAAAGACAAGGAACAGCTGCTCACCTCAGTACTGAAGCTCTGGCCCTGTAAACCCTTTCACTTAATTATAGTGGACACAGTATACACTCTATCACGCACGCGCACACACGCACGCGCGCACACACACACACACACACACACACACACACACACACACACACACACACATAGACACCGCCTCAGGCATCTCAGGACTCTTGAAGGGCTACGCATTAACCTACCCCCCCCCACCAACACCCAGCCCGTTTCTCCCTCTCTCCCCTTCCCCATTCCACCAACATTAAACTACCCCCTCCCACTACGCACACACACTCACTCACAAACAATTCGCTGAAGCCCTCTCACACACACAAATACATTATTCCACCCCCACTCATACAAACTCCTCAACCCCCAACACACTTTCCTTACTTCACCTGACAACAACCCCCTCCCATATTTCCTCTCTCCACCCCTCCCTCCCCCTCCATGTTGTTTTATGGTCAAGTCCTTTTCAAAGCCCTAATGCGCCATAAAGGAAACAAAAAACACTGAAAAACAACCAAGGCATCTGTTTTCTACACCTGCCCCTCTTTGACCTCTTCCTCCCTCTATCTCTCTCTTCCTCTATCTATCTCTCTCTTCATCTATCTATCTATCTATCTATCTATTTCCCTCCCTCCCTCCATCTCTCTATCTCTCTCTCCCTCTATCTCTCTCTCTCTCCCTCTATCTCTCTCTCTCTATATATCTCTCTATATCTCTCTCCCTTTTGCTTTAAACTGCCTGGGTGTAAACAACACACTCCACTTTACTGTCGAACTTCTTCACAACAAAAGTCATCAGGGGGCCGAATGCTCATTTAATTCATTTCCACCCCACAATTAAGGAGAATCACTGTCTGCCTCTGTCCAGCATCCACTCCCTGTGACGGAGGGAGGTAGTGGAGTGGGCCGTGAGTTTATTGAGGAGTGTTCAGTGTGTGCCCTCCCGGGGGGAAGGAGTCCGACGCAGATGGCAAATAAAGTATGCAGCCCGAGGCGAGAGCACATTATGCTAATTCTAATGTCAGCTGTACTTTAATATACAGCTCTATTTAATCACCCCATTATTTCCCATTTCCATATGAAAAAAAGGAGAGAACGAGGGAGTGGGAGAGAGAAAAAACCTGCGGCACTGCTCTCACTCACTGCTCTCACACACTGCACTCACTCACTGCTCTCACTCACTGCTCTCACTCACTGCTCTCACTCACTGCTCTCACTCACTGCTCTCACTCACTGCTCTCACTCACTGCTCTCACTCACTGCACTCACTCACCACTCACTGCTCTCACTCACTGCTCTCACTCACTGCTCTCACTCACTGCTCTCACTCACTGCTCTCACTCACCACTCACTCACTCACTCACTCACTCACCACTCACTCACCACTCACTCACCACCACCACCACCACTCACCTGCTCTCTCTCACACTCGGACTTGGATCGTGACTTGAAGTAGAACTGCTTCACCGCCAATAAAGATATCACATCCTCTCACACTGTAGAGAGGAACCTCTGTACTGCCAGCCTCCCTCAACCAGACAGACAGATACCACTTTACCATTACTCTCCCAAGAACAGACTTCCATTTCACCATGACCATTTCTCACTTTACTACCAAGCCCAAGAAAGTAAAGACTAAAACTCAACTTCTCCAAGAGAGAAAAGTTCCCTAAGTATAACGAGAAGAGACTGTGGGCTTCTTCTCCCTGAGTTGGTGGGAGTTTTAAAGAAGCAGTAAGGGAGAGAGTAATGATCTTGTTTTCCATGGGACAAACTCCCATTGTGAAACAGCTGCTGCATGGAGAGGCAAGAGAGTGAGAGTGGGGAGAGAGAGAGAGACAGAGTGGGGAGAGAGAGTAGAGAGAGAGGAGAGAAGATGGGGGAGAGAGAGACAGAGTGGGGAGAGAGAGGAGAGAAGATGGGGAGAGAGAGAGACAGAGTGGGGAGAGAGAGGAGAGAGAGTGAGAGTGGGGAGAGAGAGGAGAGAGAGAGAGGAGAGAAGATGGAGAGAGAGGGGGAAGATAAATGGAAGAGAGAAGGAAGAGAACAGGGAGAGAGAGGGGAGAGAGAGGAGAGAGAGAGAGAGAGACAGAGTGGGGAGAGACAGAGTGGGGAGAGACAGAGTGGGGAGAGAGAGAGACAGAGTGGGGAGAGAGAGGAGAGAGAGAGGAGATAAGATGGGGAGAGAGAGACAGAGTGTGGAGAGAGAGGAGAGAGAGGAGAGAAGATGGGGAGAGAGAGAGACAGAGTGGGGAGAGAGAGGAGAGAGAGAGGAGAGAAGATGGGGAGAGAGAGGGAAGAGAAATGGAAGAATGAAGGAAGAGAACGGGGAGAGAGAGGAGAGATCTTTGTGGGCTATACTCGGCCTTGTCTCAGGATGGTAAGTTGGTGGTTGAAGATATCCCTCTAGTGGTGTGGGGGCTATGCTTTGGCAAAGTGGGTGGGATTATATCCTTCCTGTTTGGCCCTGTCCGGGGGTGTCATCGGATGGTGCCACAGTGTCTCCTGACCCCTCCTGTCTCAGCCTCCAGTATTTATGCTGCAGTAGTTTATGTGTCGGGGGGCTAGGGTCAGTCTGGAGTACTTCTCCTGTCCTATCCGGTGTCCTGTGTGAATTTAAGTATGCTATCTCTAATTCTCTCTTTCTCTCTTTCTTTCTCTCTCTCGGAGGACCTGAGCCCTAGGACCATGCCTCAGGACTACCTGACATGATGACTCCTTGCTGTCCCCAGTCCACCTGGCCGTGCTGCTGCTCCAGTTTCAACTGTTCCGCCTGTGATTATTATTATTTGACCATGCTGGTCATTTATGAACATTTGAACATCTTGGCCATGTTCTGTTATAATCTCCACCCGGCACAGCCAGAAGAGGACTGGCCACCCCACATAGCCTGGTTCCTCTCTAGGTTTCTTCCTAGGTTTTGGCCTTTCTAGGGAGTTTTTCCTAGCTACCGTGCTTCTACACCTGGATTGCTTGCTGTTTGGGGTTTTAATAAATAAATACATTTGATTTGATTTGAGAGAGAGAGAGAGAGAGAGAGGAGAGAAGATGGGGAGAGACAGGGGAGAGAACAGGGAGAGAGAGGAGAGAAGATGGGGAGAGACAGGGGAGAGAACAGGGAGAGAGAGGAGATAGAACAGGGTGCGAGAGGGGAGAGAACGGGAAGAGTGTGGGAAGAGAGAGGGGAGAGAGTGTGGGGAGAGAGTGTAGGAAGAGAGAGGGGAGAGAGTGTGGGAAGAGAGAGGGGAGTGAGTGTGGGAAGAGAGAGGGGAGAGAGTGTGGGAAGAGAGAGGGGAGAGAGTGTAGGAAGAGAGAGGGGAGAGAGTGTGGGAAGAGAGAGGGGAGAGAGTGTGGGAAGAGAGAGGGGGGAGAGAGAGAGAAGAGAGAGGGGAGAGAGAGTGGGAAGAGAGAGTGGAGAGAGAGTGGGAAGAGAGAGGGAAGAGAGAGGGGAGAGAGTGTGGGAAGAGAGAGGGGAGAGAGTGTGGGAAGAGAGTGGGAAGAGAGAGGGGAGAGAGAGGGGAGAGAGAGGGGAGAGAGTGTGGGAAGAGAGAGGGAAGAGAGAGAGAAGAGAGAGGGGAGAGAGAGTGGGAAGAGAGAGGGGAGAGAACAGGGAGAGAGAGGGAAGAGAACAGGGAGAGAGAGGGAGAGAACAGGGAGAGAGAGGGGAGAGAACAGGGAAGAGTGTGCGAAGAGAGAAGGGAGAGAGTGTGGGAAGAGAGAGGGGAGAGAGTGTGGGAAGAGAGAGGGGAGAGAGAGAAGAAAGAGGGGAGAGAGAGTGGGAAGAGAGAGGGAAGAGAGTGGGAAGAGAGAGGGAAGAGAGAGGGAAGAGAGAGTGGGAAGAGAGAGGGAAGAGAGAGGGGAGAGAGTGTGGGAAGAGAGTGGGAAGAGAGAGGGAAGAGAGAGGGAGAGAGTGTGAGGAGAGAGGGGAGAGAGTGTGGGAAGAGAGAGGGGAGAGAGTGTGGGAAGAGAGAGGGGAGAGAGTGTGGGAAGAGAGAGGGGAGAGAGTGTGAGGAGAGAGGGGAGAGAGTGTGGGAAGAGAGAGGGGAGAGAGTGTGGGAAGAGAGAGGGGAGAGAGTGTGGGAAGAGAGAGGGGAGAGAGTGTTGAAGAGAGAGGGGAGAGAGAGGGAAGAGAGAGGGGAGAGAGTGTGGGAAGAGAGAGGGGAGAGAGTGTGGGAAGAGGGAGGGGAGAGAGTGTGTGGGGAGAGAGGGGAGAGAGTGTGGGAAGAGGGAGGGGAGAGAGTGTGGGAAGAGAGAGGGAGAGAGTGTGGGAAGAGGGAGGGGAGAGAGTGTGGGAAGAGGGAGGGGAGAGAGTGTGGGGAGAGAGAGGGGAGAGAGTGTGGGAAGAGGGAGGGGAGAGAGTGTGGGAAGAGGGAGGGGAGAGAGTGTGGGGAGAGAGAGGGGGAGAGAGTGTGGGAAGAGGGAGGGGAGAGAGTGTGGGGAGAGAGGGGAGAGAGTGTGGGAAGAGGGAGGGGAGAGAGTGTGGGGAGAGAGAGGGGAGAGAGTGTGGGAAGAGGGAGGGGAGAGAGTGTGGGAAGAGGGAGGGGAGAGAGTGTGGGGAGAGAGAGGGGAGAGAGTGTGGGAAGAGGGAGGGGAGAGAGTGTGGGAAGAGGGAGGGGAGAGAGTGTGGGGAGAGAGAGGGGAGAGAGTGTGGGAAGAGGGAGGGGAGAGAGTGTGGGAAGAGGAGGGGAGAGAGTGTGGGGAGAGAGGGGAGAGAGTGTGGGGAGAGGGAGGGGGAGAGAGTGTGGGGAGAGAGAGGGGAGAGAGAGGGAAGAGAGAGGGGAGAGAGTGTGGGGAGAGAGAGGGGAGAGAGTGTGGGGAGAGAGAGGGGAGAGAGGGGAGAGAGTGTGGGAAGAGAGAGGGGAGAGAGTGTGGGGAGAGAGAGGGGAGAGAGTGTGGGGAGAGAGAGGGGAGAGAGTGTGGGAAGAGAGAGGGGAGAGTGTGGGGGAGAGAGGGGAGAGAGAGGGGAGAGAGTGTGGGAAGAGGGAGGGGAGAGTGTGGGAAGAGGGAGAGGAGAGAGAGGGGAGAGAGAGGGGAGAGAGAGGGGAGAGAGTGTGGGGAGAGAGAGGGGAGAGAGTGTGGGGAGAGAGTGTGGGGAGAGAGTGTGGGGAGAGAGAGGGGAGAGAGAGGGGAGAGGGAGGGGAGAGAGTGTGGGGAGAGAGAGGGGAGAGAGTGTGGGGAGAGGGAGGGGAGAGAGTGTGGGAAGAGAGAGGGGACACCACAGTGTGTGTCACCCATGGACACGGCCTCGCTCCACGCTAAGCCCCTGATTCAATTAGCCAGAAATTATGGCTAATAACGATCTTAGGTTTCCAAACAGGCCGTGTCAAATGCTGCATGCCAATATGGGCTTTAGGAGCACACACACACACTTGCTTGAATGCACACACACAGGCATACACTTATACACACGTGAATGAACACATACACATATACACACGTACACACACACAGCAGAGACAGAGGTCCCAGATTCCCTATAGTCTCAACACAGATGAGTTGCCAAGGAGACATGAGACATTGACCAATCACTGTGCAGGCTGGCAGGATCATCGTGTTATTCAAAGCAGGTGATTTACAAAGCCTTCTCTTCTCACACAGCTAACTTCCTCTATTGTGACATGTCTAACCAATCACATCTCAGTCATTTCCTCTCTCCAAGCAATGAAAATGAGGGAGAATGCAGTAAATTGGATGTCTGTGTTTGTACGTGAATCACACAAAATAACCGCGACTAAGTTTCGCCACTGTTGGGTTTTCATTGTTATCCGACCGAATTTAGGAGATTAAAATAAAAGCTCAGAATCATGACTCCATATAATTTTAGTCGTAGGAGGGAGAGAGAAAGAGGAGGGAGACAGACAGAGGGCGAAAAAAACAACAGAATACTCATTTTCATTCATTTGGCAAATTTGCATTCACTTGTCATTATAAGCCTTGGTTTGTGTGGTGTTTTGAAAGAGAGAGAATGAGAAAGAGAGTGGGATTTTTTTACGGACTGCAGAACCAAATTGTAATAGCTGTTGACAAAGGGCACCATCCGCCCCCCAAAAATCTCCTGGAATTTGAGAGATCTTCTTCGACAACACAATAGAAGATCGGGGTGCTAAACTGATGAGGAAGCTGCGCAGGGGAAGAGAAAAGGCTCTATAGGATCTTCTAATGAGGTGTTCATTTGCTGACATTGGTTTTTACTGTGGGGACTTCATTTAGGCTGTCATTAAGCCATTATCCAACGTAAAGAAGTCTGCCGTCCTGTAACAGCCCTGGTTGGTTCTGGAAGCCCTTTCTCACTCTATCAGTGGAAGCGTGCCGTGTTGGGCTGGCCCGATGCCTGTGTTTGGTTTGGCCCGCGTTCACACACATCTTTGGCAGGAGGGCTGTTGGATGGCTTACAGAGGGAGAGGGAACGATGGAGAGAGGGGAAAGCGCGAGAGAGGAATGTAGAGAGAGACAGGAAGGGAGGGGAGAGAGCGGGAGAGGAGGAGATATGAATAGTGCGTAGTGTGTTGGCTGCTGGATCTGTGAGCGAGGGGTAGTCCATCCATTGAATTTTTAAAAAGTGATTGAGGTATAAAAAAAACTCTGTCATTCTTATTTCCTCTCAGACTATTAAATATTTTCATCATTTTAATAATTGTTCAATAATCCGTTTTTAAATATTGAAATTATAAATATGGGCAGGAATGCCCTAAATCTGGAATTAAATAGAATATATTTTATAATACTTTCCTAAACTCTGAGGGGGAACTAAATATTATGAAACCTCAATGTAATAATTTAGCATCTTTTTATATATTATTTCAAGTATATGATTGTGAGTGTGTGTTCTTTGTGTGTGCGTGTGTGAGTGTGTTCTTTGTGTGTGCGTGTGTGTGTGTTCTTTGTGTGTGCATGTGTGTGTGTGTGTAATAAATATAATATTTTGAAAGCCGCCAGAAGAGCACATCAAACACATGTAATTGTCAGACATAATTCCCGTCTGTCCAGATAGAGTGGATTAATCAAGGTTTTGGGATACAGGGACAAGTTTACACGTGTGTGTGTGTGTGTGTGTGTGTGTGTGTGTGTGTGTGTGTGTGGGGACGAACATATCATACTTTCCTCAATTCTGGGGGGGAAACTAAATATCAATGCAAATCATTTTGCATTAAAAAAACACAAAAAGTATATATACACGTGTGTGTGTGTGTGTGTGTGTGCCAATGCATTTTGTCTGTGAGTGTGTGTAAATTAAACCTATAGTTGCTGACAAATGGAAACTCTCTTTCACAAACACGCACACGCACACACACACACACACACACAATTCAGATCTGGGTTCGCGACAGTGTAGCCTATGTCTGGTTTCCTCCTCAGAGACTGCTGGTGGGCAGGAAACAGAGGCAGAAGGTAAATGAGGACTGTATGCATTCTGTTAAAAGGCATTCCAAATGGCAATCATTCCCTATATAGTACAGTACTATGGCCCCTGGTCAAAAGTAGTGCTCTATATAGGAAACAGGGTGCCATTTGGGACACATAAAAAGACTCCGCTCCAGCCCTGCACCCTGCTATGATTAATACCATTGTATAGCTCTGCTCTGTTCTGTTCTAACCAGGGAGGCAAGAGGTGGGTGGGTGGGTGGCTGGAGAAAGGAGAAGGGGACGTAGCTGCCTGCCTGCCGCACTGCATTGTGGGAGCTCCCCTGCTGTTGGTCCCTGGAGTGTTGTGATGTGCGCTCTTCAAAAAGCCTCATGTCAGCGCCGCTGCCTCATTTAAAGGCAGACTCCCCCCCCCATCTGCATCTCCCCACATCTAACAGGAGCAGCCATATGTCGTCAAGACAAAAAAAACACAAGACAATGGTGACAAATAAATTGGCACATTACCCTTCCCCCATCCCATTTTCATTTTCTCCAGCCTGTCAACAAAAAAATAAACATCTGAAGAAGAAGAAGGGAGCAGAAGGGGGAAGGAAAGAAGGAGAACGAGATGGGGCGAGGGGGGGGTGAGAATGACCTGTAGGCAGCCAGTTCCATCCCTCTATCCAAACAAAACAAACAAGCCAAAAAGCAGGAGACTGGTCCGTGTTGAGGGGGAATGCTCAGGCATGATGATGTGAGGAGAGCAGCGTTCAGTAAGGATGGCATTAATCTGGAGAAGGAAGCATGTAGAACTGAAACAGGTTGACACCATTGACAGAACACAACCAGGATAAAATAGAGGCCAGGACGTTAAATTTACCATCTCCTAGTAAATGAACGTCTCTCTCTCTCTCACGCACGTGCACACACACACACAGAGAGAGAGAGAGGGAGAGAGAGACACCACTACACAGCCCTGGCGGCCTTAGTGTGCAGCAACGAATAAAAATGCTCATTACGGAATGATTTCAGTTTTCACTATGATTCAATTTGCAGTAATTACTGTGGCCGGCGCTATTAAAAAAACGTCTACAAAACGCGAAGGTCAACTACCAGTTAGGAGTGTTCATTTTCATCTCAATGTATTCATCCTCACCCGGCTAATGGCCCAATTTTCTCCCCTCCGCTCCTCAATAAATATTGCTGGAATTACAGGTTAAATAGCTAAATTAAATCACGGCTATTATAGTAGGCTGCAGTGCACCCGCTTGGCTCGGCTGCATGTGGCTGAGGGAGGGAGGGAGATAGGGAGGGAGGGAGGTGGACGGGGGCTAGCCTCTCCATGTACAATTACTGGGGAAGTGCCAATCGCCAGACAGTGCACGATTAATGTCACAAGTGCTGGGGCCATCAAATTATTACATTCATTCTCTCACCAGGCCTTTTGCGCTAGCCTGGAAATAAGACAAATGCAGAGAGAGGCCCGTGTTATTGCGAGACCAACTAGGCTCTATTTGTCACGCTTTGTGAGGCGATTGGGGAGGAGAGGGAGGGAGGTTATGGAGGGAGGACAATAATAAAGCTAATTATTATATGAGTAACAGACAATTCCCAGCCCCTTATTTTTCGAGGTAATTGATTATGAATTGTTCTCATGGTGTACACTCCACAGTATACGGTTATTACATTGGTCGGGGTGGAGGGGAAAGGGACGAGGCGCCATTGGAGTTTAGCAGAGTGCTCTGTAATAGTAGACATGAGTCATGGTAGTACGACCAAGGTACCAGGACCCAATAAATCCTATATGAATCCGATCTGAGTAGGAAGACTCTTTGACTCACTCAACACTGCTGTTGTGTAGCCACCTATCACACGTCCACACACACACACACACAAAGACTTGGGAATGTTCATACAGAAAATTATAAGTCAATAAGCAAATATACAACAAAAACATTTGAAGAAAAAAAAAGGTTCCAAAAGGGTTAGAACCCTTAAGTAGAACCCCACAAAAGGGTTAGAACCCTCTAGGTATGACCCTTTTGGATTCCATGTACTGTAGAACCCTTTCCACATGGGACCTAAAAGGGTTCTATCTGGAACCAAAAAAGGTTCTACCTAGAACCAAAAAGGGTTCTTCAGAGGGTTCTCCTATGGGTACAGGTTCTAGATAGCAGCTTTATTTTCTTAGAGTGTACAAATCTACTCTACTCTCTCTACGGTATGTGTTCCAATGATCACCTAAGAGATCAACAAAGTGTGTGTGTGTATGCACAGTTGTGTGTTTGCTTGCTCACACTTATGAACTGTGTATGTGCGTTCGTGTGGGAGATGGGCGAGAGAGAGGTTGCGGGGGATAGGTCACAAGGGAGGGTAAATCCCACTTCAAACCTGTCCGTCCTGTTCACCAGAGCTTAGAGAGATAACCTTGGGATCTTCGTGCTGTTTTAGCCTGGCGCTCTAAAGCCAGCCGCGGCCCTTTGAACTACACAAGGTTCTCACACTAAGATGCTTCCATTATTAAGGCTCCAGATTATGTTCATTTTATTCCCCTTACCTTCACACCACACTCCTTACTATACCCTCGTTCTTTTTTTTTTGCCTTCTCTCCCTCTCTCTCCCTCTCTCTCTGCCCTCCCTCTCTCTCCCTCTCTCTCTGCCCTCCTTCTCTCTACCTTCCTCTTTCCATCTCACTCCCATTCCTCTATAGCTTTCATTCCACCGAGATGCCTTAATCGCAGCATGGCAGCCTAAGAAAACACCAAAGAACTCTGGTAACTGCATCAATAGGCTGACTACAGTATTATCCTCAGCCAACCAAAGGCACCGTAAGCCCCTGTTCATTTACATACAGGAAGTTGAGCCGTCATAGCCCTAAGAACAGGGACACAGTCAGCCAGCCTCGTGCCTCTGTGTGTGTGTGTGTGTGTGTGTGTGTGTGTGTGTGTGTGTGTGTGTGTGTGTGTGTGTGTGTGTGTGTGTGTGTTCCCGGGCGTCCTCTTTAGAACCCCTCCCTCCTCCACTGGAAGGAGTCAATGTCACCACACACTCATTTGCATTTAGAACAAAGATGACACAGGGCTGGGGGCGCGAGGTGGTGCCTCCCAGCCGTCCACTGCGCTTGTCGAAAGTTTCCTGACATTTCTTGCATTATTAAGCCCTGGGCTTCATTACCATGCCTATGATCTGGAGAGGTCCCCAAGCCCCCTGGTTCCTCACCTTGAATCACTAATATCTTGTTTATGACTATCATAGCAAATCGCATAGAGGCAACAATTACATGCAAATCAGATCAGGGCGTGTGTGTGTGCGTGTGCGTGTGTGTGTGTGTGTGTGTGTGCGTGTGTGTGTGTACAAAGCTTGGAGGTTCTTGCATTGATACACACACCCATGCAGAACAGTTACCTAGGGTAGTAAACATATGCTGTAGTGTGTATGGCCTAATCCAAATCTGAATACAATTGTTCCTGTATTTACTGTTACAGTTCCCAGTGTGGGAGAGAGGGAGAGAGAGAGAGAGAGAGAGAGAGAGAGAGAGAGAGAGAGAGACAGAGAGAGACAGAGAGAGAGAGAGAGACAGAGAGAGACAGAGAGAGACAGAGAGAGACAGAGAGAGAGAGAGACAGAGAGAGACAGAGAGAGACAGAGAGAGAGAGAGAGAGACAGAGAGAGAGAGAGACAGAGAGAGACAGAGAGAGACAGAGAGAGTGTGTGCCAGTAGAGGCTGCTGAGGAGATGACGGCTCATAATAATGGTATCACACACACATGTGGTTGATACCATTCCATTCACTCCATTCCAGCCATTTATATGAGGCTTCCTCCCCTCAGCAGCCTCCACTGGTGTGTGTGAGAGAAAGAGAGAGAGAGAGGTGGCAGAGGCGAGGAGAGCAGGGCATCATGGGTGATTTACTAAGTGTAAATGAGGCAGAGGAAACTGCCAGCAGCTGTTTTTTTACTGCCTGTTTGACACACTCATCTCTCTCTCTGTCCAGAGGCTGGGGTGGACAGACCAAGAGAGGCACACACACACTCATCTCTCTCTCTGTCCAGAGGCTGGGGTGGACAGACCAAGAGAGGCACACACACACTCATCTCTCTCTCTGTCCAGAGGCTGGGGTGGACAGACCAAGAGAGGCACACACACACTCATCTCTCTCTCTGTCCAGAGGCTGGGGTGGACAGACCAAGAGAGGCACACACACACTCATCTCTCTCTCTGTCCAGAGGCTGGGGTGGACAGACCAAGAGAGGCACACACACACTCATCTCTCTCTGTCCAGAGGCTGGGGTGGACAGACCAATGTCCGAGAAGCCGGTGTTTGGAGGATATATTGACACGGGTGTTGTTAGACCCGAGACTAAGTCAAGGGCCAGCAAACTGTGCCAATATCCTCCAAACATTGATTTCGAGGCCATTATCACTTTTATACAACAGGTTACCAACATATTAAAATAACGATTGACATATTTTCATTGAAAAACATTATTTTGATGAATTTATTCATACTATTTCATCCTTCCACAAGATATGGTCCCGAAACAAATCTAAGGTTGCTACCCGAGCCGGCTGGTTGTTCGTTCTATTGGTTCGTTTGCCAGAGACGTGACCCGGTCGATCAGTGTCTATGCATACCCAGTCGTTCGTTCTAAATGTTCCATTGTCACACTGGCTGGCAATGTTCTTTTCCCCTCTTAGCTAGCTAGCCAACTACGGCTAACTTACAATCACGTCAAACAGTGCAGACAGAATAACAACAACATTTGTTTAAGCTGTTTTCAAGTGACATTTATTTGGATAAATCCATAACAACGAGCTAATGAGGAACGGTTTCGCCTGGCATAGAAAATGTGTTCTCTCGTTAGGACACTGTTGTTCAGAGCAGCTAGCCAACATCACAGCTAACACAATCACTTCAAACTGAAGCTGGAAAGACTAGCAAACTAGCTGCACTTCATTCATCGTTTTACCTTGACATTTCCTTGTATAAATCCATAAAAATGATGCCAGCTGATTCATGATTTCGACTGGCTGAGAAACGTCCCGACTAGCGACCCCTACACGTTCATTACTATGGGACAGTTGGAGATCGAATTTGAATATTGAAACAATGTTGCAAATGTTGGAGAGGCAGACAGCAAGGTTTACACAAATCTCCGCTGTTGAAAACTAAATGTTAGTCTAAAAGAAATGTGAGATAATGTCTCGATGCTTTTTAAAGTGGAGATCAAGTTTATAAATTGCCTGGCTGGGTTGATGAGACAGTGGATTGCACAGTCAGATGGAACAGAGTAAAGAGGCATTTTAACGTCATAGATTTAGCCGGTGGTAACTTGTGGAAAAGACACCGGCAGGAATGCGCTTTTAACCAATCAGCATTCAGGATTAGACCCACCCGTTGTATAAACACACGCACATACGTACACAAACACAGTAGACATCTGCTTCCCATTCTCCAACCCAGGCCAGGCCAGACCCGGCTAAATCCTCCTGTGGATAGCTTCACTTCAGTGGGATCAACACACTCTGCACTCACACACTCTGCACTCACACACCCTGTCTACTGCAGTCTTCCTTCTCTCTTCCTCATCCCTCTCTCGACGCAGTTGGACACCCCTCCTATTCACCTCTCGCTCTATCTCCCTATTGCTCTTTCCCTCATCCCCCTCTCTGTGCAGTTTATTCATCTCTTTGGCTCTGTCAATTGCCCTCTACCCTTCCTCAATCTTACTCAATCTCTCTATGTACCCTCCTCCCATCTTTCCCTTCTTTCATCAAAGTACTTTTATGGTATGGGGACCGAGGAACGGTTCTGTGTGTGAAGTTGCACTATAAAAACGGTCTGTTTTTGTTTGTTTTAATGAAGTGGTTTGAGTGTGTTAATTGCTTAATATCACTAAATCGTCATTTTGAAGTGGGTGTAATGTCTCTACAAAAAAAATGAAATAGAGGACCAGACAAAAACTTTAAAGCTCATTTGAGGAAATGAAAAAAATATATAACAATATCCACTGCTTATTTCATTCATTTGAGCGCAGTAGCTCAGCGAAAATATCTAGTTAGCAGTGCTGTGAATAAATGTGGTGTAATGGAGATGTTGGTCAACTTGAATGTAGACTACATCACATTCCCACAGAGACAAATGATTCCTTGGGAAACCATCAGACGTCTACGCAGCTAGCCTCCCCACAGAAACCTGTGGCTTCAAACCAAAACGTGCGTGACACAATAGGCATCCCTGAAACTCTAACATTAACATTACCCATAGACGCTCGACTTCATGTCACACGTTCTTTAATAGGATCATATTCATGTCCATTTCTCGGAGCGGTGGGGGGGGTGGGGTCTGACAATTGACATGAAGTCTATGTGCCTGTCAAAGATAAATCCCCTCTCTCGTTCTCTGACAAAGACACCCTTCGTTTTTTTAAGGGGGGGGGGCGCACATGACATCCCCACGTCCCAGAGTGCATTGTAGTGGTTGGTCCCCATCTTCTCACGTGAGATTAGTTGAATAAAGCATTAACAGGTTCGGGAGGAGGGGAGAGGAGCGGGAGGTGGGAGGAGAGGGGTTAGGGGGGGGGAGTCTGCTCCGGCATTATTTCTGCCGATTTTTAAACTAACACTGAGCAGCTTAGTGAAATCAGAATGAATTAAATTCATTAGCTGAGCCTGGTGACTGTAGGTAAACGTGGCGGAGGGCTGAGTCTGGAGCAGGCAGTAGAACTAAGCCTTACCGTTCCAATAAAGGGCCGTCACTCCAACCTCAGCCTGGGGGAAGAGAGGGAGGAGAGGAGGAGAAGGGAGGGAGGAGGGGGGTGTCGCGACTGTTAAAAGTCGGAGGATCACGGGTTCGACACCTATGGCCTGAAGGCCTAGAGTCACAGGTGGGGAGGAGGAGGAGAGGAGGAAGAGGGAGAAAGAGAGAGGGACGTCTTCTCCTGCCTCCCCTGTCACATATGCCAGACTGTGGAAGGTTGGCAAACCTTTTGCTAACCTATAGCACAATGTAAAGTACTCTGAGGGCTCACAATAGGCCTTATGTAAATATGATCCATGTTTTATTTGTAATGGTAGAAGCAACATAAAAGCAGTACCAACGTTATGGTATATATATATATATGCTCTGTGTCTGTGGCCTGTTAACAAATGAGATGGATTAACAGAGAGAGTGCCAGAACGCTAATCCCACTCTTGGCCCTGAACGGACCTCATGAGGGGGGCGAGGGGATCGAGGAGGGGTACAGGAAGAGGCCCAGTGGGGGCGTAATCCCCCCGGTGTCGTCCTAATCCTGCCACACGCAGGACAGGAAAGGGGGTAGATAAGGGGGAGGCAAGGAACACCAGGACAAACCTGCTACCTGCTAGGGCCCACCTGCGTGTGCGGCCTGGTAAAGTGGCTGTGTTATATCAAATGAAATAGTGTTTGTCAGGAGTTATTTTTTGTGAAATCAAAATGTGTTGTTTTACGTGCACAGATTGAGTTGCAAATGTAGTGGTTTGATTTTTAAATGAAGTTAAAATCGTGATGGAATAGGTCTTACCAATAAAGATGTTTGCGTTATCTGTATCTCTATCGTCGGAAACCTGTGTAGGATTGAATGAGAATTACAAAAAAATTGAAGGGGATCGAAGAAAAAGGGTTGTCTGTCTGGAAGTACTGTGTGGAAGCAGCCATGCAGATCGTGCCATAAACCTGATTTGCACAGGAGCACAAATCCAACACATTTTTGGACAGTCTCTAAAGTCCATTCCTCCCCTTTAGGAAGACTGTCCAAGTGCTGTGGGCCAAGTGGGAGTCTCCTGGAACACACACACACACACACACACACACACACACACACACACACACACACACACACACACACACACACACACACACACACACACACACACACACAGCAAGTCCTTTCCCAGATTGTGAGGTAACAGTGTACCTCTGAGTGAGACACATTACACCGTGGACTGACAGAAAGCCTTCTTCCACAGGAAGAAAATATTCCTTATTTTATTTATTTCTGTTCTCCTCTCCTTTCCTTTTCTGTCTGTTTTTAATGATAGCACCTCGGCTTCCATTACATTTCCAATCAACTCTTCTTTCATTTCACCATTTTCCTTCCATCATCAGGTGTCATTTCTGATCATTTGATGAAAATGTGATGCCATTATTTCATTGGAATTCTTATAGTTTCATACTAATTAAGACGGTTTTATTGGAATGTAGAACAAGATGGATGCCCGGATTAGCCGTCCCTCTCCCTCCGGTCCCAACTTAGCGCGTTGCTTCGCTAACCTCTCATAGACCACCATATGAAAGAAATTAGGTGGAGAGAGACAATCCTCAGATGAGACACGGAAGAAGAAAAAAAGATGTGGCACGCTTATTTGCACGGTAGTCAGTGGAAATACGATACAGCGGCGGAATTCAAGAAAACTCAGGAGAGGAGCCTGGGGGACAGGGGGGAGGAGAAGGGAGGGAAGGATGGTGATGTCATAGCTACAAATAAAGCAAACGTTTTCCTCCTGCTTCCAGGTGCTTCCTGGAACCCACAGGTTAAAGGTTTCCTTTTACTGGGGTTACATTATTACTAGGGCCAGGAGTTTTACAGGAACCCAGGTGACATTATTACTAGGGCCAGGAGTTTTACCAGAACACATACAGAGGGATTGAGAAGGAGTTTTTGTTAATTGTTTGCAGGAGCTTTGGTGGAGGTATAACATCATTTGGGGAGAGTAGATACGGGGAGAGGAGGACGGGAGGTGGGGAGAAGGGTGAGTGGAGGGAATGGAGAGGGGAGCCAGGCAGGGTCGGACTGTTATGGTCAGGCTCTGTGTGTTTACACAGTGATGACAGGGAGAGAGAGAGAGAGAGAGAGAGAGAGAGAGAGAGAGAGAGAGAAAGAGAGAGAGAAAGAGAGAAAGAGAGAGAGAGGGAGAGAGGGAGAGACAGAGACAGAGAGAGACGGAGAGAGACAGAGACAGAGAGACAGAGACAGAGACAGAGACAGAGAGAGAGAGAGAGAGAGAGAGAGAGAGAGAGAGAGAGAGGGGGGCAGAGCAGATCCAGACCAGATGAGGGTTAGAGCAGGGCATGGGGGGAGTTAGGGGAGAGAGGAGAGGGGGATGAGGAGACAGGTCTGTCCCAGAGGACCGTATAAGGTTTGGATCATTACAGAGGTCCCTTCTGACAGGAGACTATCAGAGGACCAACTATGCCAAAAACCTCAGACTGTAGCAGAGGACTGAACAATGCAACCAACACCAAACAAACACATATAAGGGCGTCACTGCCCATTTAGCAGTGTTTAAACCTGTTAAGGCCAAGTTTACTCAATTAGACTGATACCAGATCATTCACAAAACAGACCAGAACAAACATAACTTAACAGGAGAGAGCTCTGTCTGCTCTCAGCGGCAGTTTTAGAGGTGTGGAAGGCTTGTTTTAACAAGCACCTGTAAAAGGTAATAAGGCGTACCAAGCACAGCCTCACAGTGCCAGCCATTGTGCCTCTACCCATCGCCAGCTCCAAACGAGGGGAGTTGCCTGCAATAATGGACTAATTACACAATCACCACTTCCTCTCTATTCTACCCAGTCCAGCCTGGCCATACTCACTGACGTTTTAGAACAAAACACACAAGTCCCATCTCTCTCGATCTCGCTCCCTCTCTCTCCCCCAGCCTCTTCCCCTCTCTCCCCCCTCTCTCCCTCGCTCTCTCATTCTCTAAAAACAAAGGTCTTTAACAGACTGTGTAAAGGAGAATAAAACCCACAAAAGCAGGGATTGAGGGAGAGAGAGAGAGAGAAATATAGAAAGAACTGAGAAAAAAGGGAGGCATAGAGAGAGAGAGAGAGAGAGTCGAGTCGGTTTGAGTACTGCCACAAGGCTGTACTGTACTGCACTGTCTGCTCTGCTCTGCTATGCAGTGAGGGAAGGGGAGGGAGGGAAGGGGTCCGTCAGGGCTGTGTGTCTGGATAAGATTACACAGACATCTTAACACATACAGGCAGAGGCTCCCACTTCTCTAAACACAGCCAGTCCCCTTTTGGTCAAGGCCACGATCACTCCGCCCACACGAGGTACAGCAGATCTAAAAGCAGCCGCACATAAAAACACTCACTTTGACTTCCCCGTGAAAGCTTCACAGTGCTTCAGGACCTCTGATGGATAAATAGATCAATAAACAGTCGTCGTAGAGTATTTCAAGGGAGTATTTACAGTTTTGAGAATGTCGTGTTTGGGAGTGAATGGTGTGTGCGGGAGGTTAAGTCTGTTAACAAGTAAAGGGCCCTACTCAAGGCCATAAAATTCCCCTGAGTTTCCCTCTTGGGGGACAGTGATCGTATGTGGCCTTCTTAATGGTAAACGAGGCAACCTCCTCCCTCTCTCCATCACCATCTCCCTCTCTTTCTCAGACGATAAAGACTAAGCGTCTGAGATCACGATCGGGATCAGGTTAGGAATGCAACGCTGTCCCTCTTGTTCTCGGGCGAAAAAAGAAGAGGGTAGAGAAAAAGAGAGAGAGAGAGAAAGGGAGAGAAAGAGAGAGAAAGGGAGAAAGGGAGAATAGAGAGAGAGAGAGTGAGAGAGAGAGAGAAAGGGAGAATAGAGAGAGAGAGAGAGAGAGAGAGAGAGAGAGAGAGAGAAAGAAAGAAAGAAAGAAAGAAAGAAAGAAAGAAAGAAAGAAAGAAAGAAAGAAAGAAAGAAAGAAAGAAAGAAAGAAAGAAAGAAAGAGAAAGGGAGAAATGGAGAATAGAGAGAGAGAGAGGGAGAGTGACAGAGAGAGAGAGAGAGAGAGAGAGAAAGAAAGAAAGAAAGAAAGAAAGAAAGAAAGGAGAGAGAAAGGGAGAAAGAAGGAGGATAGAGAGGGACAAAGAGAGAAAGGGAGAAGAGAGAGAGACAGCGAGAGAGAGAGAGAGAGAGAGAGAGAGACAGCGAGAGAGTGACAGAGAGAGAGGGAGGAGATAGAGAGCGAGCGAGAGAGAGAGAGAGTGGGAGAGGGAGGAGTGAGAGAGGAGGGAGGAAGGAAAGAGGGAGAGGGAGGAGAGAGAGAAAGAGAGACAGCGTATGGTGGAAAAAGGCTGTCAGGCCTGTAAAGTGTGGAGAGGCTGGTAGTAGTGGGGGGTATGGCATTCACACAGCACGGCTGTCTCCATGCTAACTCAAACCAGGCCCACTCCCATAACCAGTCCAATCTGTTTTCATTTGTACGAAACAGTCCCATACCCCCCCACCCTCATTCTGACACACACACATACTGAGACAGACACACACACACACACACACACACACACACACACACACACACACACAAACTGCTCACATACTCACACACCCCTACCCTACCCACCGGCAGCAGAAGAGGGACTTAAAAAATGTAGCTGGTCGTCTCGTCCCTTAAAGAGACAGTGTAGCGGTACCAGAACCTACTCACACACACACACACGTAAACACTCTGAGGTGAGCGGAGCAACAATTCTACTGGGTGGGATGGAGTTTTAAAAAGAGAGAGAAAAACCAAATCCAAATCTATTCTAGAAACTTGAGGTGTAACTTCCTGGTATAGTATACAGTCCCGGGTCTAGAAACCTGAGTCTCTGGTACAGTACAACACAACAGGCTAAAACATGCAGAAACAGGACCTCTCCTCTCCCCTTGTCAGGCTTTTCATTGGTGGCGTGTGGGTCGAATTCATAAGAGAACAATACGGTGTAGTGTAACAAGTGAAAAGGTGAAACTACAAAAGAGAGAAATGCACTTTATCCTGCCAAATATGTGAGGGCTGAGGAGGGAGTGGGGAGAACGGGAGAGCAGGGGAGAGGGGGAGAGTGGGGGGTGAAGGACGGTGAGAGTAGGGGTGGTGAGAGAGAGGACGAGGGGTGGTGAGAAAGAACTGGAAAAACGTCTGTCATCTAAAGCTATGACTGTTGGCATCGCCTCGGAAGAAAGAGGGAGGAGAGAGAGAGAGAGAGAGAGAGAGAGAGAGAGAGAGAGAGAGAGAGAGAGAGAGAGAGAGAGAGAGAAGCAGAGACTGGATTTGGAGAAACCCTATCATGCCCCTCTCAACACAGTAAAAACAAATGACATTTGTCTGAGGGGACCTCAGAGTCTAGCACAGGGGAGGAGGTACAAAACAGAGACCGCTATAAAAAAAAGAGATGGAGAAAAGAAAAGAAGAAAGAGAGAAAGGGAAAGAAAATACGCCGACACAGGACGCTGGGTGAACTCAGTCCATCATCTCTCAAACAGGAACTTTAAATGTTACTGTACGATTCTGTCAACTACTGGTCTTTGACTGGTGATCGAGGCCTGACGACACACACACACACAGACTGTAGAGGTGAAGCCAAGCCCAGCCAGACCTCTCTGTGTGAGTGTGAGTGTGAGTGTGTGTGTGTGTGTGTGTCAGTAGATGGTATTAATTACGTGTGCATATGGATGGCTTTACCATAATAGTCCCAAGCTGGCCTCGGCATCCTACTCTCTTAAACTACCCTATTAAAAGCTGCCTGGGTATTCAGAAACACAGGGCACTATAAAATAACCCTGTGATGTGCGGTAAGGAGTGTGTGTCTGTGTGTGGGTGCGTGTATAGCAAGACGGCAGGGCACCAGGGTATAGGTACAGACCTCTGGTCGCCGTGTAGACTAGGGAGATTCAAACCGACCTTTACCAATTATTTCACCTAAAGACCGTGAAGTATCTGCCCTTCACTGGCTGATCATTCCTTCACTCTATTCTCCTCCCTCCTCTTTCCCTGTGGACTGGATAGGGGCCTGTATCGGGGCAGAGTCTGCATGTGCACTAAAGGCCTTGAGATAAACCCTAACACACACACACACCTGTGTCGTGTGTGTCCCGGCAGGCTAGCATCACTGGTGTCTGCTTCAGAGGTCTGGTCACTCAGAGAGACTTATCCACCATTCATCCATCACTCATTACACTTAACTATCCCCATTCACATCTGTGCGTGCGTGTGCGTGTGTGTGTGTGTGTGTGTGTGTGCGTGTGTGTGTGTCTGTGCGTGCGTGCGTGCGTGCGTGTGTGTGTGTGTGTGTGTGTGTGTGTGCGTGTGTGTGTGTCTGTGCGTGCGTGCGTGCGTGTGTGTGTGTGCGTGCGACAAGCAGCAGATCTCTCTCTGTCTTCCTCTCTCCCAGTCTCAGCTGCTCCAATTAGGCTGGGCCGATGGGCCAGTGCTCTGGTGCACTGGCCGCAGTCTGATTAGATTTACCATGCTACCTCTCACTTTACAATTAGGCAGATGGCCAGCACAGAGCCAGAGGCCAGAACGCATGGCACACAGGCCGTGAACCAGATCACGGACCGACTGAGGCTGAGAGAGGGGCACTGAGAATGGCTGGGTATATACAGTACATTCACAGACTACCCAAACCTAGCACCGTGAATGGTGCTGGTGATATTAATGGTTAATAGTCAACTGGATTTATGTAGTTCTTGTCCCGGTCATCAAAGCATTTGACATTTTAAAGGGGAGGGGACCCATGACAATTCCAAACCAAGTCTGTGCAGAAAGAAAGCAGGCTCTGTATGTGTTCTGTCACTGCGGGTGGCCTGGCTATACTGTGCTGCACTAGATGTACCTAGTTCAAGTCCACAAGCCTCTCCTAATAGTGTGATCTGGGTGGAAGGAGGAGAAAATCTCCAATAGTAATTAGGGGAGAAACGCTCCCCAACCTGCCATTTAGATATGCCTTTTATCTCCCTGCTGCCTTCAACTAATGCCAGGTGTGTTAAAACACCTCTCTGCTCAGACAACAGGGGTGCCAGATTGAAATAACAAGGCTTTCTTCATCTCCTTCTCCCCCTCTCTCTCAGAAAGGGAGAATTATTCGGAGAGAGAGAGAGAGAGACAGAGAGAGAGAGACAGAGAGAGAGAGAGACAGAGAGAGATAAAGAGAAAGAGAGAGAGAGACAGAGTGAGAGAAAGAGAAAGAGAATAGCAGATTCTCCCATCCATCTCTAATCAGGAGGATTTGTATTGGAGCACAGTGATTGCCTGCCGTTGGCCCAGCGCCAGCCTTGTTTAACACCAAAAGACCCTCCCGCTAGTACACACATTAGCCCACCACTGCACTGCAGCCAGACTACAGGTAGAAACTACGGTCTGGTGTGTGTGTGTGTGTGTGTGTGTGTCTGTGTGTGTGTGTGTGTGTGTGTGTGTGTGTGTGTGTGTGTGTGTGTGTGTGTGTGTGTTAAGCATGTTTGTGTAATAGGAACACAGATCTATACAATAAATACAGACCATGATAATGTAAAAATTAAAATATATAGCCTGCTTTTATTTTCTTGGGAAAGCGAGAGAGATGCTTTCTCAGAAAGAAGAAATACACATCGTATTGATTCAGAGAGAAAGAAAACCTCCTCTGGTGTTTTTCTTAACTGTGATGTTGTATAGATAAATCAATAGAACTACCGTAGCTTGCCATGCACTAGCCATGCGCAGAGTTTGTTTTCTCTCTGACTGGATAACTCTGGATGCCCGATAGGGCAGAGCTAGGCTCTGATAAGGGCTGGAATTAAACCCGGACTCTAGTGTTGTGTACCCACAAACCCCGGGGACAGGAGATGAAATTGCGGCCAGAGTCTGGTTCTCGGTAAAAGGAGACACACACGCTCTCTCGTTTTACAGCGCTGCCACCCAGAATGTCCCTCACATAAAATAAATAGAAAAATACAACCACTGAAGTCAGTGGCACCATCCCGTTAAAAAAGGTTGTGCGTGTGGGAGGGGGACTGCTGTGTTGGCTAAACCACACTACCCACTGGTGGCAGCCTGGGCGAGAGGAGAGGGGAGAGTGAATGATCTCACAGGAGTGTAAACAATATGAAGCAATTTTGCTGACTCCAAGGGAAGGGGTTAATAGTGTCCCTGAGGTCTATAAAGATCCAGCCATCCCCAGCCCCAATGGCAGTCCCTTCCTCTGCCTCCAAGTTCTAGACATAGCCCCTAAACCCATCTCCTGCCTGTCGCGCGACTTCTTCTCCCTTCTACTGTACCTTCCTGCGGACCAGAGCAATTATGGCTACAGAGGCCTGATTATCGACCTGCCATACCCACAGATCTAGCTGCAGTACCTCCTCTAAATACCGGGACTTCTCAGGGAGACAAAGGAGAGAAGGTGATGGAGAAGGAGAGCGAGACAGACAAAGGGGAGGGGGGGAGGGGAGGAGCGAGAGAAAACAGAGGAAACGACTGAGGAGGACAAATATCAATACTATCGTCTGCATGGGGCTGCCTAAGTGTTGAAAGCCTTAGCTGTGCCATCGGTGTGGCGTGTGTGTAACGTGTGCTGCAACCGTTAGCATGTGAAATTGGGCGGGCTTAAACCCTCCTAAACAAGGGGATCAACACACATTCGTCAGGCTGTGCCGCCCTCGGCCGCTTTACACACACAGAAATCCGTGCGCGCACACACTCACACACCAACACGGGCTCACAACGGCGTACCGGTCACAGACGACAGAAACCCCACCTACTCTTCTAACAAGCAGTCTCCCTCGGTTTCTTGTAATTGAGGTTTAAATCCTCTCCTAACACCTTCTCCTCCATCCCTCCAACCCGCCATCTCTCTATCCCTCTATCCCCTACACCACCAAACATGCATTATTCCAGCGTAGGGGCCTATAATCCTCCCAGTGGTTAACAGAGTGAGAAATTAGCTTTAGTTAAGTGGTGATTTCAGAAGGCTAAACGGCAGAGGCCCTATTGTATTGTCAGCGCTTCTCCAGGCTGGCGAGAAGAGGACCGGGCCGAGGCTTGTTAGGTCTGGAGGATTCCAACCAACACTAAGAGCTGGACTAATTCCTGGGAACGCTACATGAAGAATTAACAGCGTTCTGGCATTACATCGTTTCCGTCCTAAGAGAGGAGAGCGACAATGGGCAACCGATCAGGATGAGAGGTGTTTGTGTGTGTGTGTGTGTGTTCTTTCCATGTCGTAGACTGACCAGGTGAATCCAGATGAAAGCTCTAATGATGTCACTTGTTAAATCCACTTCCATCAGTTTAGATGAAGGGAAAGAGACATGTTAAATAATCCTGTTAAATAAAGCCTTGAGACATGGACTGTGTGTGTGTGCCATTCAGAGGGTGAATGGGCAAGATAAAATACTGAAGGGTTTGGGTTTGGGTTTGACCGGGGCATGGTAGTAGGTGCCAGGCGCACCGGAGTGTGTCGAGAACTGAAACGCTGCTGGGTTGATGGTGTATCAAGAAGGGTCCACCACCCAAAGGACATCCAGCCAACTTGACACAACTGTGGGAAGCACTGGAGTCAACATGGGCCAGCATCCCTGTGGAACGCTTTCAACACCTTGTCGAGTC